>NC_049992.1:7404405-7525674 GCF_000003815.2 Branchiostoma floridae | reverse complement strand
GTTTGAGTCACTTGTATTGTAATAAAAGTATCCAAAATATAGAGAATTTATTGCACAACATTTTTGTACCATGTACAATGTATGGCAACAACTATTACCGTATATTCTCGAATAAAGTACGCACCCCAATTAAAGTACGCACCCCTGATTTTGGACAAGTCTTAGACAGAACTTTGGGAAATGAAAGGTAAAATGGAAAAACTCAAATAAAGTACGCACCCCTTCTCCACCAATTTTGAACAGACCTTTAACTGGATAAATTCAAATTTATGATGTTTTCCCCAGGTTAGTTTGCATGAAATAACCTGCATTTACACTGTCATTGTCTCTATAAACTTGTGAATTGCCTACTGCAAATTATGAAAATCACTGAGAACTGGTAGAAGAAATCAGGAAAAACCAGTTGTACAAGTCAAAGTTACTAACTCAAAAGGATTGTATGCAAATGCCAATCTTATGTAAATCATGTTTAGACAATTTCTTTGTTTCATGTTTAGACAACTACAAGACAACAACAATGTGCATCTTTTGAAACATTACTAGAAGTGTAGCTCCACCTTGCTTTATTTTAGGCTTTTTTACCATTTCTCTGTGCAGTGACCTCAAATAAAGTACGCACCCCAAGTTTGGCAACAACTTGTAGTACCTTTTCAATTTTGAAAAGTTAAAAAAGTGCGTACTTTATTCGAGAATATACGGTACACAAAGTACAAAACAGGTGTATAGAATATATGTTGATGGCTGTGAAATCTGTTTGTAGATATGTCTGATATAATTTTAATGTATAATTATCAAGTCAATTTCTTCTTCCTGTCTTATTCTACAACTTGGTCTTTACTTTTAATTTGAAGTCATTTTGTTTTTCTACATTAGAAAAATGATATTATGTTCTTTGGCCTATGCCATGAAAAAATCTTGACTAATCATTCAGAAGAAAATGAAAAATGGTGATGTCATTTTGAGGCAATGGAAGAAACGTCTGTCTTTTGTCATACTCCAAATTTGTGTAACAAAATGCCATCTTGGAGTCCATTATTAGTGTCCACTGATTATAGGGCTCAGGTCGTCTTGTCTTGTCTGGTCATTGTGACATTTCTTCCTCCTCAGACAGTGTAAACAAACACCTTAACTCCAAACAATGCACAAGGTCAAAGGATGATGTCATGTAAGACTCTAACAACAGTGTGTGAATGTCCCTAATTATGCACTGGCTGCAGACTTTACAGGTCTCTATATTTATGGACAGGTTAGAGCAATATTTGAAGAGTTACATTGACAATTGTCATTAGGGTCTGCATGGGGGGGGGGGGGGTCCTGACAACGATTTACGCTAAATTTGGGATGGCTGACTACGCTTTACGTTAAATTCATGAAGGCTACCAATGCTTTACGCTTCATCCCACTAAGAATTACGTAATATAAAATAGCTTCCTTACGAATAACGGGAAATTAAAAAGGTCCGCCTACGCCTTACGAAAAAGAGCATGCAGACCCTCTTGTCTGTCTACTCCGGCTGTTACACAATTATGGCTTCTTACTTGTCAGATATTTGAAATTCGAAAAGGAAATACAAGGTCAAAATAAAAACAGAGGACTGGGAAGAGAACTAGAAACTCAGTGCTTCAGCAAGTTATTTTTCCTTTGTTCTTCTAAACAGTCTAAATTGAATTTCAACATTTTTCCTTACATTGTGTGTACCAGTTTGGTGTGTTTTTAGTACAAAGTTAAACTTTCTTTCAACACAAAAGTACACATGGATCAACTTTTCAAGGACCACTGTCGCCTTCGTCAGGATAATACTGATGACCAATCACTCTTGAACGTAAACTCACAAGAGTTATGGACACATAATCTTATTAGCACATGATCTTTGGGATATTTGTTGTCAGCAATTGGTCAAACCTTCCAGGAAGTTTGGTGTGTGTTAGACCTTCCAAATCTCTGACTCAAATTTTCCAGTTCGACGTTTTTCAAAATCTTTGATAACCAGCAAACTACATTGTTGTGGCCTTTCTGGTGTGCTTTTATGGGAGCCCCATTAGTGCAGATACAAGTGAGAAAAGTTGTAGGGTCAGGTCCATGTTAGTCTCAGCTAATGCATTGGTTTGGGTCTTGGGGTGTCCCTTTCTCTGTGTGCACCTTAGACCTCCGTCGGAAGCTCTTTTGTTACTTCAAACGATCAGTTTTTAAACTATACTATAAGTCACTGAGTCTAGGTTGTCGCGCTATAGATTGTGTTGCGATCTACATGTATGTACATACAATAGATGCAGAAGAGAATGTCAATATCACTTGTCTAATAATAAGAGAATTTTATTAAGACTGAATATTAAAACCAATTGCTTTCTGTCAGGTGAGATAGGTAAAAAGGTAAAGGTTGTCCCATAGCCTTTTTTAGGCCGTTGGGACAGTGGGCTGTTATCCACTATGTCTAGGGCACGGTATTAGAAGACGGAGCCCATTTCTGTTTGCCTTCCCAACTGAAGTCGGGTACAGTACTCATTTCTACCTAGGTGGAGTGAGGAAAGTAGTGCAAAGTTATTATAGTAAGAGAAATTTTCTAGTTCCTCGAACTAAGTCTATTAAATACAGTATATACTATAACTTGACTTTTCAATCTAGCAGTGAATGTAGAAGAAATTAGAAAAAGTCCTTGAAAAGTTAATTTCCGTTAATATTTCCTCTCCTAGGTGACTTTTCCACCCAACCCTTCCCTTTCTCAGAACCCAGTCCAGTCATCGGTGCCTGCCATGATATTTCCCCAGACCAGAGAAAATTACAGACCCCTTGTGGTCACATAATGCCTCCACTATCTAAACTCCCTCTGTGGCGACAATGGTACTTCCCTTTTCTCTGAAAAGCCTGTGCCCAGTGAACACCACGGATGATTCACTCTCCCAGAAGGCGGGGACCACAGACCGGACTGCCATTGGCTTTTTTTCCCCTGGTCATTTGCATCTCTTCCTGTATGCCTCTGAATGGCTGGATCCCTCAGTGACACCAAAGGCTGCGCTCACCCATGCATGTTCCAATTGATCAGGAACACCAGTGCCCATATCTCCCATTGACAAACTTGCCGTGGTGGGAAGAAGGCTTCATTTTAGTCAGGGAAGCCCCAGGGTTAGTTTATCCGGTGGCACAATAGAGGCCTGACGCACGACAACGCTCGCTTGTATGGAATACTGCCAGGACTTTCCTTGGGAGAGAGTACTACTCTACATGTATACCTACAGGCCTTGCCGTTTTATTTTGTAAAGCTGTCACAACTGGATCCCTTATGGGGCGATACAAAAGCAGAATGAACACTATTTGCAAGGTAGGTTCACTTCTTCAGCTTATCCCGTCAGCTGTCTGTGTGTAGTTGTCTTGTTTTGGTAGGAATACAGTCAGAAAAATTGCGACGTCCGTGTCAAAACGCCGCCAGAGTGTGACAGTGCTTTGCAGACTGAGAAAAAAGCTAAACATAGTGTAAATTTGTGACAGCTGTTGCGTTTCTCTTGCCTGGAAGCTCAGATTTTATTTGATAGGAACAAACAAAGTGGTAGTTTTAAAAGCGTGGCTAAAAACGTCGCAGGCCGGCACTTAAGTTCATATGGTTGTAGTCCCTGGTTTGTTGAGTTTAAGGTATTGGGTTCTTTTCTTTTTGAATCCCAGCTGTGTTGTGAAACCCGGTCTGGGTGCCCCATTCTCAACTTATTATTGAAAAAAGAAAATTAAAATTGTGTTTTGCATTTTGTTTTATTCAACCAGTTTTGTCTAGATCCAGTAAAAATGTAAAAAAAAAATTGCTTGGTTTGGTATGTTACATGTACATGTATGCCTACACTTAATTTGTTAGTTAGGAAATGTTGATTGCTGGATAGTCAAGTTATTGCTTCTACTGACCAAATCATTTGATTAGTTCTGTGTTTTTATCTGCACATAATCAGTTAATTATCTTATTGTGCGATCCACAGCTGTTGGCGCCAAAACAAATGATAGTGTTTGGTGTCGTTTTTCCCTGCAGTTTTTGACTACTTTGTAGGAAAATTTTTGAGTAAAATTTTGAAATTGTAAACCAGACTGTTTGAATACCTTTTGCTGCCCAAATATTTTAGAGAGAATGAATTTAAGAATTATAGATTTAAGAATAAGTGATACATGTCAAGATTTTATGCCTAAAATAATCATGAAAGAAATTTTGCTCAAATAGATTCAGAATATTTGATACAAAAAGAAATTGCAGCAAAACGTAAAACTGCGATTGTACATTTTAGCATTTTTTTCTTGAACAAAAACCAAGGTCATAATTTTTTACTTTGGAAATGAGCCAGAAATTTGGGTTATCGAGATTTTTTAAAAATATCTCTATTTGCTGTCTACACCTCACCTCACCGGTCCCATAGCCTCACACGTGGTAGTAAATGTTATGATATGAAAATAAAGCTAGTTTTCTTAGAATATGCTATGTACAAAACATGTAAGTATATATCTAGTAAGTTGTTTCTAAAATTGTGGCCTTGAAATTCATATGATTGACTTTTGCCCCTTTTTTTCCATAAGAAAACATGATGTAACAGTAATGCCTGTTAGTCCCAGTCCCTTGGAGTCCCAGTGTTTCTGTGGCCAGACTCCATGGCAAAAGAGTAGACCATTGTTTGTCTCTATCCCACAGGAGTCAGTCTACCAGGTAACCCAGGCTAAACTTAGTAACACAGGACTCTTTCTCTGTGTGTACAGGGCTTCCTGGAATGGTCTCTTTGTGTTTTGTTTCTTGTCTGTGAAATCCCTACAAACACTGGCTGATTTGAGTTTGCAAAGTCATTTTGTAAATTTCCAAAAGTGTAAAACAATATCGCTTCAAATTTGAATATCTGACTTATACTAGAAAAGGTGTTTTTTCTTCTATTAGTTATGATATAATAATTTTGCCTGAACTAGAACATTGAAAACCATTTCAGATGAATCCATCCAAAATAATATACAAAGAAAGGCAAGGTACAACAGATCATAATTGGAATTGGGTGAGTTATAAAAAATAAAAAAAAATTTCATTTGGAGGTCGATTTTGAAGAGAAAAAAACTGGAAGTGTTTCATGTCAGCAAAGTGTATATTTTTCATACCAATGCGTATATTGACTAGCTAATTAACAATTCAAACAAAGTTTTCCATCTTACAGTACATAAACCCCCAAACCATTTTTATCCTGGAAATGTTTCCTCATATCTTTGAAAGATAAGATAAGAGTCTAAAACCTACAAACATTAAACAACTTCCCAGACAGTAGTGGCCAGAATATTTTGTAGGTTGGGAAACAAGAACGGAATGTGTTTCCTTCCTTTAACCAACTTGTTTAAAATTCCAAAGATCGGGAGAGGAAATACGGGAGGAACTGAGTAGGATTTTTTAGGAGGGTTCAACTGTAGACCTTGACAACAGTTTGGCCATTCCAGCATAATTACTTGTTTCTAGGTCTAGGATAGGAAAAAATATGATTAATCAGAGCTTGAAGTCTTGAATCAACAGAATAATATATAATTTCAATTTCAAGGCTTTCTAAAGTCAATTTTATGGCTACTTACTTTTCTATTTCATTTCATTTTTTGCTAGCTCTTATTGTTCTAGAAATTAGGATGTCAAATTTCATTCTATATTCATAATCTGCAAATGTACCATGTTTAATACTTGTTTTAGTAATTAGGGTGATAAGTTTGTTTCTTCCTTTTTTTTGCCATACATTGTACCATGTACGATTGTTGCGCAATAAAAGTTCTATTTCTTCTTATAAAGCCAAGGCTAACAAATATCTGAAGGCTACTACTTTGAGTTGGTGTGTGAGTTTTGAATTGAAAGGTCTGTACCTCTAAATCATTTCAACAGCATATGTGAATGAAGATTAAACATCCAGGTGATAGGATACGCCAAAAAGCAGTTACTCAAGCAACTGGATATGATTTTGGACATTTTAGATAGCATCCACTATCTTTCTCAGTCAGTGTCACTGACCGTTTCCCAAATGATATCCAGTTGGCTGGAGTAATTGCATTTTGGAATTTCAACAGCAAATTTTAATAGCTGTGAAAACCCCCTTTCTCTTCTAACGCATATCAAAATCACTGTAAAGGTAAATAAGTCCACAGGACTGTAAATTATTCTGTATTACATGTAATTTCCAAGCAGATCCTACAGTGCCATAACTTAAGATAGTATCAAAGCTGGCCAAGGAGTATAGCTGGCCAAAGGGAGTCAAACGGGCACCGGTCGCATACACACTCCCAGGCCGGCTTCACTCCTCTGCCAGCTTTTGATACTATCTTAGCTACCATAGGATCTGCTTGGAGATTATAGTACATGTACTAAAGTCCTAACCTAACCTGTGAGTTTCCAGAAAGGTCTGTCCTTCGTCAGACGGATCACCACTTAGCTGGTACATCAAGTTTAGCCTACTTGTTGATTTAATTATCTCTCAAGGGGGTGATTGGCTCCCATTGGCTCCACCCTGTTAATGAATTAGTGATAAAAGAAAGTGACAAATCCCCACCTAATAGTATAGGGTGAAGGTGAATTTGTGAATGTAATTACCTCCATGAAATGTCATGGAATGGAGGTTATATTTTCTGTTATGTGTCTCTGTCTGTGTAGATGATTACTCAAGAACGGCTGAATGGATTGGTTTCATACTTGTTGTGTTGGTGGGGTGTGATGAAAGCTCGAATCAATGAGATTTTGGGAGCCGTATCTGTCGTTATAATCGATGTAATAATATCAGAAATCACCCCTATATTTGAGATATATTGGTACAGGCATCGTGCTTTATGTGTTTGTTAATGGGCTTAGCTCCAAGCAGATGGTGAGGTGACAGCTGTTAGCAGACGGGGTTGGCGCCAAGTATTCAACTTACAGTTGGTGTAGGGCTGTCGGAGGAAAGTGTGCATCTCGTTTTTGTACCGTGTGAACAGCTGATGTTATGACATATTGGTGGAAAATCAAATCACCATCTGACTAAAGTTGGCCACATCCCTTCTTCTTTCTGAGTTTCCCAACTTCCTCCCACCACACCGCACTGAGGCACATAGTCGAACCTCAATAATGCTGACAACCTTAGACATTTTAAATGCCAAACGTCAAGCTTAAGGAACACCACGCTACCATATGCCGTCGACCTCTTAAACGCACATTACACAATTAAGTGTCACATTTTGATAATTACTAATCAGATGGACATCCTCTGTGTCATTAAATAAATACACCACTACTTTCCCATAACATTTATATTATATAACCATTACTCTCAAATACAACCGACTATAAACATACCTACCATCCACAAAAAAGCAATAAATATTTCATGGAGGTATGAGGTCCCCGAACTCTAGTTAGATTCATTCATTTAAAAGGATGCAAATCATTTTTCTATTTTATAAGGTGCTGTTTGATAGGTTTTTAGTCAAGGATGGTCGCAAATTATTTTTATGCGAACATTAAGAAGCGTTTTCAATAATTTTTCCAGAGCCATTATTTTCCTGTGTTAAATTCATTTGAAGAATATTTGTCAACACATTCAACTTTGCTGAGTTTGAACAAGGACGATACATGTATATGAGCTCTATAACCTACTTGGTTTGTATCTCTGCATTTGGCATTGGTATTATCAATGACGCTTAACTTTAAGAGTAGTGCCAAAACATTTCGGCAGGGATGAGGCCTCAGTCCCTCATACTCAGAGAAGCAACTTTTTAGTGAGAAATTTTGTTTCGATTTTTGTAGGAAAGTAAAAGCTGACAGGAGTCCCCATACATATAGTGTTTTAAAGCCAGATGGGATGAAAGGACAAATGACAAGGCTGAACTACAGTCACTTCTTACAAAAGCCATGGTGATGACCTCACCGTGACCTGACCTAGGGTGAAAGGTCAGGCCAAGATAAATAATGTGACTGGTTAACATCACACAATGTAGACAGGATTAGGAAAATGAAGAAAAAAATAAACAGAAACATAGAATGTAAAAGTATGGGTCTAAAGTCATTTTTAGAAAGAAAAAAGATTTATATAGTATATGAATTAAGATGTAGTTTCTTGTTTTTCAGTATGTAAGTATTGTAAGCATTACATAATGACCCCCATACTTTGTAAATATGGTTCTGTAAGTGAGCTATAAAAGCATTACAATACAGAACAGAAGTTTAGTTTACTCAGTGACTTCCATGTTTTACTGGAAACCCCTATGTTGTAGTGAACAATGGTTCGTTCCAAGGCACCACCAGAAGACTGGACAATGTTTCGATCTCTGGTCTACCTTAAATGTCATTGCTTTAATTTTCTTGACACTTATAAGTCACCTTTTATCTTTGTTTACTGGTCCCCCCTACATTGTTGGGTACTTGGTACAATCCAAAGTAAAATCGGGAGACATGGACTAAGTCTTGTCACTGTCGATTTCTGGTTTATATGAGACAGTCATTAGCTCAATTATTTTCCTGGCATTTGGATCGGCACAAAAGAAATCCCTGGAATTGCAAGTCACCATTCCGGCGGGCAAGTGGGCGACAAGTAGCAGGAATTCCAAACCTGACGTGATCGAGATCGGAACAGTCAGTCTTACAGGAAGTTTCTTCCTTCCTAGCTGGAATTTTCTTGAATGACACATCATCATGCGTCATACTCAAAATTCTAAACCTTGCTCCATGGTAACTTCCAAAAGCCCTACAATCAGCAGCTATTCTTGTAAGGTTGTAGTAAAGAAGAAAAAAAGAAAAGTTGTTGGCTGATTTACAAAGTGTTACCTGGCAGGAAGTGCCCGAGGGGAAGAACCATATGTGGTAAGTGGCAAAGCGTGGGGGGGGGGGGGGGGGTCACTACTAGTACTACGTAAGGTGCGTTCTTCCTCTCTTCTTACAGGAAGTATAGGTGGTGGGTGGACTGGTAGTGGTTGGAGCATTTAGTTTGGGTATGTTAAGTCACTATCAGGTGATCTTAGAAGCAGAAGGGACTAAGACAAAGGACTGGAACTAGTTTTAGTTGCTTGAAGGATGACGACGGTGTCAGAGAAACGTTCTTCATGGTATAAGGTATGTGTTGGTATAGAACTCACTCACTTGCTTTTCAATTAGACAATATGGGGGATTGATTTGAAAGTAGAATTAAACTCTGTTTTAGGTACTCTTTGAAGGGACAAGAAGGTTTGGTTTATATATGTATTCCAATATATACAACAGCATATATGTATAATATAACACAGGGTATTCCGTATTGCCCCAACCTGCGGATAATGAAAACACTGGTGGTTGTAAGTTCACTGTGAAGAGTTGACTGCGAAGACCGCAATCTTGTCAGGAATAATAGTAGCCAGTTACAATACTAGTAGTTGATATCAGTGGATGTCATTTGAAAATATCCACAGGAATCATATATTTTATGTAATGTTTAATATGTATATACTTGTACCTTGAGTAAAACAAAGCTAGGCTTTTAAGTTCAGGAAATGACTTCATTTACTGCTTTGTTATTTAGATTGCTAAACTGACAGCACTATAAAAGAACGGCGTAGTCCTAACTCATAAGTCTTATAAATTATGTCATACTATAACTACACATGACTTGCTCATTAGTGCTCAAAGAGAATTTTCCCTTGGTAAGTTTCAAGACTTTTGGAAACAAAATTTTTGGAATGTCCCCCAAAATACGTTGATAGTGATTTCACTCATTTCAGACTGGTACTTTTCTGGGAAATGTTTCTAGAAATTTCTTCATAGTATTGACAAGTGTTGCACTAAGCAAAATGGGGAGGGGCAGCCAGCCCACAGGGCCTGCTGTCTTTGTAGTCATGTTAAAATCTTGGTTAAACTGTTGTGTGACACTGGCTATTAATCACCTGTGTCAGCTGGTGTCAGCAGTGATAAAAGTGACTCTGTGACCTCTAGTGACCCTGCCTGGGGGAAACCCAGGAGAGAAGGTTAGGCCATAGGAAGTCAATTTTATGTATGACATCTTTTGTATGTTCCAAGTATAATTTACTATAAATGTGTGAGCAGAAAAGGAAAAAAAGATGCTATAAAACATTGTATCACAACCAACAAGTGATGTGTGTACTGTAAATGCAGAAATGTTCATAGATATCGGTAAAAACTGTGCAGATTGGGCCAAATTAGTGTCACTGCATCTGGGACAAAATGTGCAATAGAACAGATAAATTTTTACAACTTATTTTCCCATTTTCATTTTTTTCACCATTGCTGTAGACAGTGTAGAGAACAAAACATCTAATTTTTTCGTGAAATCAGACAAAAGTCAGTGTATATATGGATGTCATCCATAAAATTTACTTGCTGTAGCCTGACTAGGAAACGTTCACTCAAAGGAATTAGAAGGGGACTCTTTAGACCTGTCAAGACGCCACCTTGCTTCTTAACAAAGGTGCGTGGGAAATCTTAAGACTTTTGTCTGGCGGCAGGCAGCTGCAAGACTAGATGGACCATGGGTATGACCTTGAGACCGTGAAGGTCAAGCATTGTTCCTTGCAGTAGTTTTTGTACGGTTGTACGGTAAAGTAGAAAAGGGTTTTTCATTAGTTTTGCCATGTTTTGTGAGTATTGGTTTTGCAGGATCCTAGGAGGGGGCAGATGTGTTTTTATAGCTGTTCATTCTGGGTAAGAAGAGACAGTGTTTTGAATAGTAACTGCATAGACTCTTTGTATGATGTAATCTAAAGTTAAACATAAGGTCATGCTTAGATAATGCCATAATTACACAGCATGGTTTTTCAAGGTCTTCTGTCTGTGTTCTTGACTTCCTTCAAGCAATTTTGACTTTCCCTTAGTTTTGTAGGTACACAACACTTAACTGTTACGTGGTATTAGTAAAGGGGTGAAGTCTGCCATCATTGATTGAGTAGCAGTAAGTGTAACAGAGATAGACTGCATGATAGTCTAACAGTTCAGGAGTGTTTTCTCTTTCTCCCAGTATGCCAATTTGTAGACATGGTAGGTTTGTAAGGCAATAGGGTGAAGTTTGCCATCTTTGATTTTCTTGTTGTTAACGTCATCGTATGACAGTCTGCCATAGTCTTCTAGAGTCTAGTCTCCAAGCAAATCCATCCGTTGCAAGGCAGTATCCAAAGGGCCAACCAGTATCCGTTAGCCTATAAATACTGGTTTGGGTACTGTAAATGCAGAAATGTTCGCGGTTTTCGCAGTGACCACTTTACTGCGAACTTAAAACCACCGCAAACATTTTTCCATAATAATACATTGTAGTATGAGATTGCAGTCAATGGCGCTACCGCAAACTTACAGTACTGCGATGCGACTGATAGATCTGCTTGGAGATTTAATATGTGAAATCAGCTGTGTAACATAGGTGCGTTTTCCCAGTGTCTTCAGCCTGTGATTTAAGCCAGTCTATCCAACCTGGAGTCCCTCTGAGGCAAAAAGCGTGGGCGGGCCTGTCAAGATCAGTATGATAATGCAAAGCTGGGAACGTGAGGCGACTCACAAGTGTCCCAGACCTTCTGTTGTGTCTACTAGCCGCCGAGCAACGCACTAACTCACGTACACGCGCTGTTCCTCTGCTTGTTTTCGTTGTGAGGTTGCGGAGAGTTACGATTGTTGATCGGCGGGGAGTTTAGACACCCTGAGGGCTGGGATGCACGTAAGGGCAGTGTCTCTTACGTACCTGTAATCTAGGTCTTTCTTGGTCTGCTTGTGGCCTTGAACCCTGCTGTCTGTATGTTGTGGATTACATTGTGCTGTTTACATTGACCAATATAGAGAGCACTTCATCTATCCTTCAACTTCAAATCTAAGATTGAAGATATGAGGTCATACCGTCATAGTGTTATGCTTTCTTCCAGACATATCTTTTATGTGTGACTCATGAATATTTCCATCCTTTATCACAGGTGCAAGGTTTTCTTGTGTATTTCCTAATGTTTGACCCAGGTGCTGCTCTAAGAAAAGATCTAGAGTATCCTAAGGCCCTCGTTTCACTCGTGGATTTCTTATTGTCCATTCCGGTGCTAAAAAGAAAAGAGATAGAGTGTCCTACGACCCTTGAATTAAAAGGTTTTCTTGTGTGTAGTATTTTCTTATTGTTTGATCCAGGTGCAGCTAAGATCAAGAGTGTCCTAAGTCCCTACTATTACAAGCTTTTGACACGTACATTGTGTATATTTCTCCTCATCTATTGTAGGTCCTGCTAAAAAAAATCCAGAGGCTCTTTTAATAGTATTACACAAGGTTTTCTCATGTGGATTTCTTCTTATCTATTCCAAGTGTGGCTAAGGAAAGAGGCTAGCCCAAGTGTCATATGGCCCTTGTATTACAAGGTTTCCTCATGTGTGTATCTTCTCATCCATCGCAGGTGCTGCTAAGAAAAGAGCCGGAGTGCCCCAGTAAACCGTCCTTCACAGCGAAGCGCCCCTCCCCCACCTCCACCACAGCGTCCATGTCCTTCAACACCTCCCAGCTCACCTGCCTCATCAGTGAGAAGGAGCTGTGTCTGTACGAGAAGCTGGGAGACGGGTCCTTCGGAGTGGTCAGGAAGGGCGACTGGACAACACCGGGAGGATGCACGGTACGACGCTTTGATTTATTTGTTTGTTTATTTAACGAGGGGGAAAACATATCGCCTACAGGGACTTTTCAAGGTGGTATCCAACTTAGGGTTTTCCAAGGGCTATCTCCCAGGCCCATCCGTCTGGCCCAGGACGAAAATGTGCTGGTTGGGATGGAAACATTAAATAATAAAGTTTATTGCAAATTCTTGCCCGTGGGCAAATTGCAGGTAACATGACACATTCAGACAAAGTAAAAACAATATCAAGGGTGTCTACTCTAGTCTAAAACTAGTAAAAGCTAACTCTAGATCCTTGGTTATTAAAGACATTTAACAAGGAAAATCAACAACTTGTGCTCCCAAAGAATGAGTGGGAGGGAAAAAAATTGAAGTTGGAGACAGCCTTGGGAAAACCCCAGACAATAGTGAGCAACCTCAACTAAATTTAGGTTGATCCAGTTACACTTATTCAGGTTCTTCGTTCTTGGAGCAAAGTAAAATGGTTACCTGGAAGCCTTCAACGTCAATTAGAAGCAATGGATTGACTTTTGTGTCTTGATCTGATCTGGAAAACATTGAATTGTGGTCCCCCTAGTGACTTCCTAAGAACTGTATGGAACTGCAGGTATTTTTATGTCTGTGAATTTGATACTGCCATTGTTTGTGAGCTATATGGAGCTTCTAAGGACAACCTTTTTTCAGAAGGTTAAGTCAAAATCAATACATACATGGACACAGATGTAATCTGACACTGTATAATACTTTTGAAAGGTTGATTAGCACTTTTCTCATGCTAAGCTGAATAAAATCCAAAGCATGCAGACATTAGGGAAGAAGCTTGTAAGTTGTATAAACTGTCTGACAGCCAATCTCCTTTTATTACATCTGCTTGGAGATTAACTGCAATACTGTATCATTAGCTACATTAGTTAGATGACTGTGGACCTAAATCTTGTCCATAAAACTAACTCAGACTAGAGGTGCCCTAACATGTTATACACCTGCTAACGTACATGTACAGTATTATTTGCAGTGAAATGAAGATGAAGTAAACATGCTTAGCGGACAGGGCAGGGAAAAGTAGCAGACGGAAGCCCTTAAATATTTGATGAGACTGTGCCAAGATTTGTTGGTACAGGGACGGACCAGCGTAGATCGTGGCAAGGGGATGGTCCCAGCATATTTCTACCTGACTCTACTATAGAGGAAAAGCAGACACATATGTCGAGGGAGGAATCTATCCATGTTTAATTTGTGAGGGTGCCTCATCTGAAGATCTTCGAACTTGTGACCCTTTGAAATACTATATTGTAAATTTTGAGAGGCAGTTTTCAATTCAAAATAATGCAGATGCCTACAAAGTATTTTCATGCAACTTGGGATTGTTTTGTGGCAATTAATGCTGACATTCTTACCAAAGGGACATTTGGAAAAGCCAAGATACCAGATAAAGGTATCCACTGCAAAGAAAAGCCGTCCATAGACACGGAAACTCCCATCTAGCAGTAACAGGAATACTGGGGGACCCTACTTCAAACTTTGTACAAATTTAACTTTCTTCTGAATTAGAGCACTGGTCTTGTTCTGATTTGGTTGGGTCAATCAGATTTTTAGCCTCCTATTGTTGCTTGATACATGCATCAGTTTTATGTGTGAATACTTAGAGCCAAATGCTAGCATTGCCCTCTGCGTGTGTAAGATTATCAGGTCTTCATACTTTGTGTGTTTCAGTTCCTTACACAGCACAAATATTGATTTGCCATTTGTTATTTTAAGCTTATCCTGTCAGACCCTTGTTAAGTACAAGACAACAGAAGCAAAACCACAAAAGAAAAAAACTATGTCATGTCTTGTCCTAGAATATGTTGACTCACTTCCTTCACTTATTAACCTAAGTGGTTATTATTACCTAGGTCTGTACTATTCTTCCAATCGGCTTCCCTTGTAGAGTTTCCTCCCAAAATACCTCCAGAAATGTCTCCAATGCTCGCTAAGGACATTAAGTACCTTTGTCCAGGGATTTGACATCTCTAAGTGCTAAGGCGCTTAGTGAAAAACCTGTTATCAACTGTGACTCACAGGAAGACAGCATGAGTAAAACGGCCTTTCGAAAAGGTTGAAACGGAAATAGCAACTTCTGAATAGTGCCCTTCCCAAGTTTTATCTGCAACAATTGTGTTTTTCTAACAGGTACTACGGAGGTAGTAAATTGTAACACATAGCAACTTCTGAATAGTGTCCTTCCCAAGTTTTATCGGCAACAATTGTGTTTTTTTAGCAGGTAGTAAAGTGTCATACTTTCAGGAAGTTGTAAAACATGCCTTGAAGCAACACAATGAAATATTAATTTCTGACCTAAAAAAGATGGGGAGAGGGAACTGCCAGTAAAGTTCCACTACCGATATTTTATTTTCAATTTTTATTGCCAATACATTTTTGCCTGGATGTCTTTTAACCTTTATTGACATCTCAAAAGTTTATAATGGTATGAAAAATGTATAATATATACATATTCACAAGAACTGGGGATGTGTATACGTAGTGTTGCCCAAACAGGGTTGGACAAGTTTTCTAAAATTCACTTGTCCTATGGGCAAGTACACAAAAAATCAACCAGCCCAAACCAACTTTTTACTTGCCTGAAATTAAAATGACTGCATATGTTCACTATCAGCATAAGAGTTCTTTTATATTGGCTGTGTTGACTACGGGTTGATGCTATTACTGTGAAAAGTAACAATGATATAAAAATTGAATAAAAAGGAAATATCGGGCAAGTGATGTAGGTCATGTGCTTCCCGATCAGCGCTTTCACTTGCCCTGGACAATAGGGCTAGTGGACTTGTCCAACTCTGCCCGAAGATGAACTGCAAACACAATCAGCACCTGACAAGCTACAGACACATAACACTAGTCACTAGACTTTTACGTACATTCTACTTTGCTTGTGTGAACACAAATCGTTAAAGAAACACTTAAAACCTTTACGTTCAATTTACCAAAACATTCCGCAGCTTTTAAGGGCCCACAGTGGTTTTCTTACAAGTCATCCAGAGACTTCACAGGATGTTTTAAAAACTGGAGACGACTCTTGAGTGTTACACTGAACGTTCTACACCTTTCCTGTTAGAATTCAGGATGTTTTAATTGCCATGAACTGTCAGAGGTCCTGGGAACAAGTGAAGTGACTACACGGGTCATTTCATTCAGAGTCACTTTGTCAGCATGGTGGCACTTACTGTAATTGTTGACATTTTTATAGTGGTTTTATGTTCACAGTTTTTGCGTCAAATTACATGTACCACCTAATATTTTTGCTCTCTATGCCTACCCCCTTGTTTCAATTACAAACATAAAACCATAATGGACACTCCATTTTCTTCCTACCACGAAATCAAATCCTTGCAAACTTAAAGGCACTTACAGTATTTCTTGTGGGTAGTTTTCCCCCAACAACAAGCGATTGTCAGTTTCTAAGGATTGCAGGGATACAGTTTACCTGTATTCTTGTAAATATTTATAATACAAATGTACTTTCAACTGTGAAGTATTTTCGCGTCATCGCATCTTAATGGCAGTTATCAAATATCTTATACAATATGGTGGACTAGCTTTTTGTACCAAGACTTTATTGTTATCAATAATGACCATGTATTGTCAGTATATATCATATATGCCAAAATTCTAGCTTTTGTGTGTCAAATCTAGATTCCAATCTGACTGCTTTAGATCAAATTTCAACTCCATTGTAGAAAAGAAAGGCGTTCAGGACAGCTTGAAATAGCCTGTCAGTGTCTCATTGTCAGGGTTAAGGTCAGATAACTTACCACAGGAAAATGGAATGTTAATGAACTTGGCTCACTGAAAAAGGAAACCATCTTCAGTGACAGTTCCTGAAGCTGTGGTCAGAAGGTAAACAAATTAAGCTTGACACGGTGGAGCATTTGACGTCAGAAACAACCGCAAATGCCAAGCGCAAGGCCACCCTTTTGTGGCAGTATTCCCTGGTATACAGAAAAAACAGGATGTGAGCTATTTAGTGGTTAGCTTCTTTGCTGCAAAACAGCACGTCGTCCTCACTGGTGTTGATCAGAGGTTATCGACCTCTTGTTGCCTACCACCGTTGAATTTTTATATTTCATTATTTATTACTATTATTAGTCATGAAATCCTTGTTTCTGTCAAATTATGAAAAATGTTGTGCAAAATTGCAAATTTCTAATGCTTTTTTCTAATTTGAAATTCTCATCATAGTATCACCATCAACTTGGTACTTGCTTGGATTATAATTCATTTTTCCTTGCTCATTGTGCAGTTTGTAATGCAATTTTTGGTGACCTCAGATTAACTCCTTGACTATTTGCTTGTTGTAGAAAAAATAATCTTTATCTAGATTGTTTTCATATTTACTTGATCATGCTCCAGAGTCAAGGACAATATGTTTAACGAAAACCAGCAAGCTAACTTGGTGTTGCCCTACTCTGTTGACTTTCAATGATAAATGTTTACCCCAGCCGCTATTCTTACCTTCTATTTGCCTCACAAAGGACTTTGTTGTCCTTCCAAATTCTCCTCTGTGAGAGGACTCAGAGTTCAGGAAAGTTCACAGGCCAATTTCGGTCCTAATACAGGGGGTGAAGGCAGGAAAGGGGAGGGGGCACCCCCAAGAACAATTGTCCCAGTTTTGCAATTGTATTTGGTGGGTTTGAACACAGGAAGCCTCCCAGCTTGGGGTGGATCAACTGTAACAGTAGCATTATCCGTATGTTCACGACTGCATAATGTATATACTGCATACTGGGTACACGTAACGTCGGGGTCGGAAGTAGAGGTTTAAAGTCAGTGACCTCTGACAGAGTAACAGGAAAAGGAATTGTTCTGTAGAGTATCTGCAGAACATTGACTTCTTTTTGGGAAGACAATCTCTTGTCACGAAATGTTTTGAAAGTCTTTTTAGAAAGTAGGATAGAGAACCATGTTTGAACCTTTAATAGTTTATATATACTTTAATGTGCTATAAGTACATGTACTGGTGAAATTTCATAATGCCTCAATACGGTATGTGTTGTTCTATTTTGTGGTACATTTACTTCTAAGTCGATGGACTTAACCCCAGAAATCTGATTAAATCATTGGTTTTTATTGTCTTTCTAAGTTAAGTTTCCCAGTGTTAGAAGACAATTGACCAAAATTTAGAGACAAACTCAATATTTTGTTTCAGAATTTGCTTAGAGGAAAGATGTGCATTGGCAAGCAAGATGCTACTTCAATAAAAAAAAAAATTTTACTCCACGGCCCTTTTTTGCCTCCTTTTCCAGCTTATTGTAGCAGTGTAGTATCTAATAGATAGAAAAAGGCAAAAGAAAGAAGAATAAACATTTTAGTATATACATGCCTTTGTTCATAAATGTTAAAGTGATATACATTTTTTTGTCATTCTCCAGATCCCAGTAGCAGTGAAATGTTTGAAGAACGAGGTGCTAGTACAGCCAGACGCCTTCATGGACTTTGTGAAGGAAGTCAACGCCATGCACCAGTTGGACCATCCCAACCTCATCCGCCTCTACGGGGTGGTGCTGTCCTCCCCCCTCATGATGGTTGGTACAGTCCTGTTGTCTATGATATAAACTGGAACATAGTGTCCATTCATACAGCATTAGGGATGTTGCGGTGAAAATGAGAAAACATTGTTGGACCATTATCTACTTTCAGTATTTCATGGGGTGGTGCTGCATCATCTCTCATAATACATGTATTTGGTACATTCCTTATGATTTGAAAATACAAGCCTTTCCAGATTATCTGGTTCCTGTGTGTATTTCGACATATTCTGTATACCTGGATCCTTTTTAGTTTTGACATATATTTGTATATGAATAGTTTCTGTTTTTCAGGCCAATATCTATGAAACTTTTCAGCGCTTAAAAATTGCAAATTCACTACACTGATAAACAGTGATAGCTAGTAAACCTTTACATATAACTTTTCAGTAATTCTGGTGACTGTTTTCAGGTGACAGAACTCGCACCCAAAGGAGCGTTACTGGACAAGCTGCGAAAGGCCGGGCACCGCTTCCCCATCGCCACGCTGTGTGAGTACGCCATCCAGATCGCCAACGGGATGGCGTACCTCGAGTCTCACAGATACATCCACAGGGACCTCGCTGCAAGGAACATACTACTGGCGTCTAACGAAGTGGTGGGTAGTAGTAGTAGTAGTAGTAATTATTTGATGACTGTAAATGCAGAAACTTTCACCGCGAAATTAAAGCCACCGCGAACATTTTTCCATGGCAGTAAGAGACTAAAGTGCATGGTGCTACCGCGAACTTAAAAACCACAGCAAAAAGTCCCTTTTCCCGCTACCGTGAAATTAAATCCCTGCATGGAAGCGGAGTGTGAAGACTAGCCGACTGCTGCCTAGCCCTGCATCAGGGATCCCAGCAGCAGTATAACCTAACCATGGATAGTGAGTGAGTGAGTGAGTGAACTGAAACATTACAGTATACTGCTGCTCGGATCCCTGACACTAGCCTCTATCAGGCTCCACAGGTCGCTGGAAAAATAGTAAAAATTGGCCAAATAACGTGCCAGAGGTGTACAGTTTGCAACCGCCAGGCCAGCCAACACTCCTAGGCCAATCAACTCCTACTAGGCTTTTATTCTTAATATAAGTCGGCCAGAGTCCCCTTGTTCGGCCAGGCAGGACTCTGAAACGAGTAGCTATAGGCAGCAGTCGGTTAGTCTTCACACCACGCTTCCATGCAGCTCTGTCCAGCAGGCTCACCCTAGTTAGACTGCACACCTTGATGTCCCTCCTAACACAATCCATCCAGGATTTCCTTGGTCTCCAATAGGACCCTTGTTGCCTGTCAGTTTCAATTTGGTGATGGAGTTGATGCAGTCACTAGATCTTGCAACATGTCCTGAGTAACTGCTGCCATTGCTGAAAAGTGCCCTCTAGTGGACTGTTTTCAAACTGCAAGGATTATTGCCAAACTGTTGGATTGGAAGAACTTGTAAATGATGACACATTCCAGCAGAAAACATTTTCGAAAGTCAACCCTAAACCAAACCTAGAGTAGAGACTTCCCCTTGTGTATTTCATGTCTCTCTTGAGATATGTAATTTTTGCCTATCATTTTTGTGTAAAACTTTCTGACTGCATTTATACATCAGGGCACTCCAGCCATCACTGAACAAAGACAATTGGCATTATAAGCTTCATTGCACATTTGACCAATGACTAACAATAAAAAAAGATAGAAAAAAAAATGCTTATCATGAAAAGTCACTAAAATCATATGAACATATTATTATTATCATTGTTTATTTGTTGTTATTAACTTTATATAAACTTAATGCATTTAGCCCCATTGGGGCATGAACATGCAATAAACATCATTGTCATTGTCATTGTGATTATTATAATAAGGTTATATACATGACCATCAGTTGGGGTAGAATTTGATTATAGATATTAAAAGACATCAGCAAACAGTGAACTTCCTCTGAACTTGTCTATTCTTCTCCCCCAGGTAAAAATTGGTGACTTTGGTTTGATGCGAGCCCTGCCACAAACAGAGGACTATTATGTCATGACTGAGCAGAAGAAAGTGCCTTTTGCATGGTGAGTCGACTCCACCTAATTGATTTTAGCAAGACAAGCAACCCACTGTTTCCTAACCTTGACTTCCACCCGTAGCCTCTATGTGAAGACTAACATTGCCTCCTAGCACTTGATTGCAGCACTGCAGATGAGGATTGAACATTTCATTCACATAATGTAGCCTGCTTGGGACTACTGTTAGGATAAATTGTTGCTCGGCAACATGATCTTTGTAAGTCTTACTGGCAGGTGGAGCACTGGGCTCCAGACAACAGGCTGTGGTGTTGCATTGCCTCCTAGCAACTGATGATGGAACTGCAGTTTAGGTTACATCAATAAAGTTTTCAGACATTCAGGTAATAAGATATGCCCAAAAGAACTGGATGTGATTTTGAAAACAGTCAGATGTTTCAGACAACCATCTGGTGTCTTTTGTCAGTGACACTGCAGTGTAAGTTGCTTCAACACTTTTGTACTTGTGAATTGATCTGGTGGAAGTATTCTAAGACTTATAAGAGTCTTTTTCTTACAGGTGTGCGCCGGAGAGTCTGAAGAGTCGACATTTTTCTCACGCCAGTGACACGTGGATGTTCGGAGTCACACTTTGGGAGATGTTCACGTATGGAAATGAGCCGTGGCTCGGTTACAATGGTACCCAGGTAAACATGACGAGTTCTTACATGTTTTCTAGTGTTAATGTTGAAATCATCTTCTTGAGAGAGGAACTAGCAGTATGGTCCACCTTTTTGTCATTTGTCATCTTTTACACATAATACTTTTGGTCTCAACTGCAGCTAGAGAAATACTACAAAGTACTGTACTGTATTGTATAGTTGTGTTGTATTGCTCTAGCTACCTTTCTTGTTTTCTTCTCCACTGTCTTCATACTTTTCTTGCTGTTCTGTACTTTACTTTTCCTCTCTTGTGGTTTATCCTAAAACAACTACTTTCAACTTAATTGAGACTTTGAGACTTCATTTTACAAACGTGCATGGGAGTTCCAAACTTGGTACAAAGGCTCTTGATTCTAATCATGATAGCTTTTGCTTGTCACCAAAACATAGAATACAACTACTAAAAGAAAAAATGAAAACCTGAGATTTGCCACAATATCAAATGATAGATGTAGTAAACTGAAACAGAATTTGGTGTACTGTAACGATGCCTTTTACCAAGTTTGGTCTCTGACAGCAGTTCTTCCTTCCTTTCTCCATGTTTGGTCTCCAACAGCAGTTCTTGAAGCTTCCTTCCTTTCTCCATGACTCATTGTTCTGTGTCCAACACCCATGTCCCTCCCTTCTTCCTTCACAGCCTGACTTTGACCTTGAATCCCCATGTGGTGAAGGTTGCGTACATCCTGCTACCATGGTAACCCTAGTCTCCACAGGTTTTGCACAGTTGGCTCCTGGCATACCTCACCCTAATGATATTATCCTGTATTACTGTAAATTTTCAAACTTTTGCAGTCTTATTTTGCATTTTTCACCTCTCTATTATGTCTGACTACTTTACTATACAAAATTGTTGCAGCCACAAATTTGAATCACTGTAAAGATATTCTTTTTCTCTTACCTCATAATTAAATCACTGCGAAAGTAAATGAATTTACAGTAATCCAGGCCACAGAATGTTGTGTGTGGGTGAGTTTGTGGACAATGTTTGATATGGTTGCTGTCTTTCTACTATCTTGAAGTTTGTTCTTTTCTCTCTATACTTGCACTTCACTTGTGTAGTAATCAAGAAAGAATGTACAGCTACTCGTTAAAGTGCACTTTGGCATGTTGGCCATGGGAAGAACATCCTTTAAGGTAGTTGCTGTGAATAAGATTGCTGTGTGGCCAAACCAACTGCATTTCCTGCTGTCAAGAGACAAAGGCAAAAGTAATGAAAGAAAAGCAAAAAGAACGGTGCCTGATTTGGGAATGTGATTGTGCCGCCTTTTTTATCTGTAGATAAGGTGTGTGGAACAAGAAACTTATTTTGTCAACTCCTAGGTAACACCTATTTCATATCTAACAAGAACATCTGTTTTCATGATACTGAAATTTTATATAAAATGCTCAGGAACCAAAGGAACAATGTGATGTGGCCTAAAGATTTTTAACAATTCTCAATGATTTGTACAACTGAGTGCGGCGCCGAATGGTAGCTCGCTCCAGACCCTTGCGATTTAGCCCTGCCTATTGTAAGCTCCTCGCAATTCAGCCCCTGGCTGAAAAGAGTGAGTAGTCGGCCCACCCAATAACAACTCTCACCACCATGTCTGTATTGATTGTAGATATTACAGAAGATAGACCAGGAGGGAGAGCGGTTACCGAAGCCCAGCGACTGTCCCCAGGACATCTACCAGCTCATGATGCAGTGTTGGGCACACAAGCCCTGCGACAGGCCCACCTTCGAGGCTCTCAAGGACTTCCTAACAGAGGTGAGATATTGTGAAACTGTTCTAAGGACAGACTAAGAAATCTTTTTGTGGAAGGATAAAAGTATTCTGCACAAGGATCAAGGGAAAAGTTCGCCCCCAGTAGATACAGCCCAACAGAAAATGTACTTATTTTTCAAGTACAGTCAATATTTTCATTGTTCTTCTTTGTGTGATCACTTTTGTATCCTATTGGTTGTCATATATGTTAGCAAGATTAGTTACAAGTATTGCCAATGCCAAAACATCCTTCAAGTTGGCCAAACCTTCATTTGGTCAGTTTGCTATTTGCTTGCAAAAATAACGTGAAGTAACTTAATCAGGTATGTGTAAGTTGCTTAAAAAGGGAAAACATTTGTATGATATTTAACATTGCATAAGAGATTGCAAAACCTGAAGTTTCCATTCTATGCAATAAAAAACATAATGCTCTCTGTCCACAGGCCAGGCCCCCAGAGTACCGTGCAGTCAGCAAGTCTAAAGACGCGGACGATGGAAAACTTCCCATGGACACTGGTGACATCATAACCATTATCGAGGGCAGGTCAGTCTGATTGTAATGTTCACACCTACTGTAAAGTGGTATAAGCCAAGTTAATGCTGCATTTCAATGGGCCCTGGCTAAGCCTATTCACTTAAGGGGGGGATCAATTATAAGCCACAGATGTCAATCCTCTGACGTAAAGAAACAACAAACACCATGCAAGAAGATTAAGAATGACCCGGTATGTACAATGCAGCTTCACGCTACTAACTATCGATTTGACGCAGGCTTGAACTTGAAGGTGAACAAGTTTTTTGCCTGTCATTTATTCACTTGTGAGATTTACCACATTTTGTGGTAGAATTGACAAAACGAGTGACTATCACCAGTTTTAAAGATGTCAACCAAGAACCAGACTGTAAGGTTTGAATCACTCATGGACATGTGAATGGTCCCATAGATATGGTGGATTCTTTAATGTATTCTAGGTGTGACTTCGCAAACACAATGGCTTCAGCTCAACATTCCATTCAAGAGGATGTTCCTATGGAAGCTGGGTACTTAACATATATATATTTTTACCTGAGGAAATAGTTGTTAAGTGCAGGATGACAACCTTGGCCAAGGACTTGAGCCCAGAACCTTTAGATTCTAAATCAACCACCCTAACCACAACTCTACCTTCCAGGGCAGAGAACTACTGGTGGAGAGGCCAGAACAGAGGGACGCTGCAGATCGGACAGTTTCCACGCAACCTGGTGGTGCCGAAGAGCGGGCGCGTGATCGCCGACATCAGCAAACCGCTGAAGGACAGCTTCATCCACACGGGACACGGCGCGGGCGATACTAAGGCGGAACAGTGGGGGCACCCTGATCACATTGACGAGTAAGTCATTCTTTTTTTCTTTTCATGTTTGTTATTCTTATTGTCCCCAGGGAAGTTTTGTACGCAACAAATGCCTTAACCCAAACCTTCTGAAACAAAACAAAGAAAATGGTTGAAAGCTGTAAAATAAGAAAGCTTCATGATCTTGTCATGTTTGGCATTTTGATTGTCCATTTAGGGAAGCTATGCTTTCTTAGTATGTTACGAGCACTGATTTATCTTAACCCAAACCCTCTTTGATGATGTTAGGTAACAAAGAAATCATGATGAAATTTCTCGTGTGCAACAGTAGCAACAGCAAACTAGATGTTGTGTTAGGTGCTGTGGTATACATATATGTATACATTGTATATATATCCAACATTCCAACCCCCACTTATTTTTGTATCCGTGACATACTTTTTCCCTCCAGAGTGTACCTGAGAAACCCCATGGACCCTCCTGATCTGCTTGGCATAGAAGAACCCAACAGCCCACAGAAGAGACTGCCTTTGGCAAGCAGAAGTATGTACCTTTTATGCATGTGAGAAAAGAAATCTTAGTGATGTATATGTGGCACTGAAATACAGTAGAAGCCAGTTAATTCCACAGATTGACACACACTTCTATTAACTGCACGAAATTCCCAAATCCCAAATCGGTGCAGTTCAAGTGGGTAACTTCACATTGTTGCACCACCTGGATACATGTAAGGGCACGAATTAGTATATGCTGGCAAATGGGGTGTGCAATTAAATGGCTTCTACAGCTGTATAGTTTATTGATACATTTTGTAGTCTCCTGGTATTTTTTAATACTTTAGATTTGGAAATTTTGCTATCATCTTACAATGTACATTCTCAATTGATTTCACTCTCACCAGGACCTGTCTATGACGAGCCCCCAGAGAATGAGAGCGGGGAGTACGCTCGTCTGAAGAGACAGCCTTCCAACGCTTCTTCTGCAGGCAGCAAGAAGCAGCAACAACAGCAACAGCAGCATCAGGAGAAATCCCTGGGCAAGAGCAAGTTCTACATCCAGATACCTGCCAAGGACAAGGCCAACAAGTCCAAACCGATGATGCTGATTGATCTGTCTGATGTCGACGGAAACGGAGAGAACGCAGGGACAAGGAGAACGACATCCCCGCCCCGGACGCTGCTCGACAGCTATCCCACCCCTCCCACCAGCCCGACCAAAACCCTCCCCAGACCCCTGAACCCCCAACCCGCTGGTAAAGACGGCAGTGACATGTACTGGGACACAAAACCTCTCCCCCCTATCCCTGTAACTTATGACGATGTCCCAGATGAGGAAGCCCTCGCGTCATTGGCCGGTCGGGACGCAGCAAAGGAAGCTGGAGTGGTCAGCAGCCAATCAGAAAGGCTGTTGAGCAGAGGAAGGAGTGCAAAGGAAGGAAGCGTGATGGAAGAAAGAGCAATGGCGGCGTTTCTGTGGTTGAACAATGAGATGATCGATGCGATGCGACGGTCCCAGACCCTGCCGCAGAATGTGAGACGGAAATCGAAAAGCGCCGACGTGTCGCCAGACCAAAGTCCTCGGAGTCGATACCTCGCTACAACGCAGCTGGGACAGCACGATCACCATGACGATGACTTTGAAAGTTCGGACAAAAAGCCTCTGTTGCCGCCAAGAGCGCGGGACAGCAGCCGGTTCATCACCCTGCCAACGAAGATGAAAGCAAATGGGAAGAGAGACACGCAGACACAGAAGTCTAATGACTCTAGTAAGTCGAACGATTCCGGATTCGAGGGTTCGCCCAGAAATTCCTCGGAAGCTGCTACGGACGTGTTAGTGGATGTGAGTGGAGAGAGTAAACCTGAGATCCCTCCGCGGATTCCGCTCAGAATTCCCAGCCAGCCCATCGGTGCCACGTTACGGAGCCCTCGACTTTCGGACTCTTGTGTGCCCTTTGACCTGTCTCCTGATGTAGAAGGAGACATGTCATCGTTGTCGAGTAGTGCCCCTAGCCCGGTTACCCCACCAGTGTTTGACGAAGGTGTTCCTCCGATCCCTCCCCGGCTACCGATCCAGCCTCTCTCTCTCAACGCCTCGTGGCCGAGAAGTTTTGTCACTCAGGACGACACGAGTCTTACGTCCACAGCTGCTCACCGATCCAGCTGGGACAAACCCTTCATCTACCCCATCACGAAAAACGGACAGAAACTCAGCAACACTCATTACTTCCTCCTCCCAAAGAAACCCGAAGACTTTGACCCAAACAACAGTATGAACTTCTCTGTCAACGCAAAGAACCCCCCCAAGATACCTCCGCCGCCCAACATGGCCCACGTTCGGCCTCTCCCTCGGGAGGAGGTGAAGCTGCAGGCCCAAACGCACCGTCCGGGCGATCTCGGCGTGGAGAATGTTGCATATAGAACTAGCTCCACCTCCCTGGGGGTTCCCTTGCTGCCGCCTCCCCCAAAGGTGGACTCCTTGCGGCCGGGCACGCTCCCCGCGAGACGGTCGGTCTCACAGCCCAACGACGAAAGCGTGCAGAAGTCAACTGGTGTAGAGACGGAGCGACGGCGCTCGCGGACTCCCGATTCCTTCTCCGCTATGAAGGAGACGAGTGGCTCTCAGGAAAAGGTCTACCAGGTAAGAACCTTTGTCAAAAAAATTCTTAGTTCAAATTCATTGCAATACAATACCAATGGGCAAAATGTCAATGTTACTAGAGACTTTAAGTTTTAACAGTTAAAACTTGTGGCACTCGATGATAGGGTTGTCAGATTTTCTTTCCCAACATGCACATAATTATTTTTTTGGCAAATGAAGATGTTTATGTCTGTCAGACCTTATTGAAAGCTTAAAAAAAAAAAAAGACATTTGTGAATTGGAAAATCAGTAGAATGCTATATGAACACTTCACTGAAGTAGTAAGTGTTTCCTTTCATACAGTGTAGAGGAATAGCATCAGTATAGCAGTACAGGGCAGTAGCTTCACTGAAGCTAGTAGTAACTGTTTCCTTTTAGAAAGGAATAACTTAAATAAGTATAGCAGGACAGTCGCAGGCTGAAATGCATTATGTACCTGTACATCAAAACCATATATTTGAGTGAAAACTGTATGTAAGAGTTACTACTAAGACACTTTTGATTAAGAAAATCAGTAGAATGCTATATGAATGCTTCATAAAGAAATAGCATCAGAAGTATAGCAGTCACAATCTGCATATGTATCTGTACCTTTACATCAAAACCATGATTGTGTTAAATGATGATGTGTTACTTCCCAGGTTCAGATGAGTGTGCATGGGGTGACCACGGATGAATGTGAGCACGCTCTGCAGAACAACAACTGGGAGGTCAAGAAGGCTATTGACTACCTCAAGGTGGGGCATAGTTACACCTGCTTTTCATCTTTGCAGTGGGGGTTTATACTATGGGGGAGTAAGCTGAAAGGATGAGTGTTAGCATGTACCTCCTGAAAAAATGGAGGTGTAGTTTGGTGTGTCTGTGCTTGTGTTCCACAGGTATTTGTGGTCAACATAACTTAAAAGGGTCTGGATGGATTTTGGTAGGGTATATGTACATGAGTGTTTAGGATATGAAGGTCAAGGTTAATTTTGGATGTCTTGATGGCACTTGGAGTATTTGTTTGGCTGTCTGGTTTCCCCTTACATGCCAGATAGCTGGAAACATAAAATCACCGCGAACATATATGCATTAGTATAGACTGTTAACCTACCAGATGACTGATGCTTGGTTTCACCCGTTTCTCCAGGTTGAGCAGCTGTTTCGAATCGGTGTCCAGTCCAAAGACCGCTGTCAGAAAATGCTGGAGGCCTTCAACTGGAACCTGGAGAAGGCCAGTGCTGCTGTGCTGGAGGATTGGAACACCAGATGACCTCTGAACTCTGACACGTAGGGGCAAAGGTCAACCTGCTGACGTACTGGAGTTTGGCTGCTGACGTACTCGAGTTGAGCAAGAAGGATCACAAGTGTTTACTGGATCACAAAATTCCTGTGGTTGTAATTGGTCGAGCAAGCAAACAGAAATCTGTTTTTAATATGAAAAGATGCTACGAAAGATGTCACGATTGTTAAAGGGATTTCATATCTCTTAAGGTTTACATGTACATGTAGTTTTTATTTAACCCCTCCACTGCAGTGGGCTTATCTCTGTACCTGGATTTGCAAAGGTTACAGCGGAAGCCTGCAGTTACAGGGTTAATGTTTCCTTTTACTCCAGGGTGGAGCTAACTTTTCAGCCATTTTACTCCGAAGAAGTAAACTTCACTTTGTAAAAGGGATCAAAGTTGACTCTCCGTTCAACTTGAGAAATGAAGTTTTACTTGTGTTTTCACACACCTGAAAGCTTGCGAGTTGCATACATGGAGAAAATTGTATATTTTCCCGAATCAGAATAAAAGGCACATCGATTCCGTGCCTTTCCAAAATGTCGAAAGTTGAGAGAATGATTTAGATAAAATTGCTGTGATGAAGTCTGCATGAGAGAAAGAATATTGAGGATGTAAATTTAAAACCAATGAAAATAATTTTGTTGTCGTTATTGTGACAACAGTTACATGTCTGAGATTATGATGGTTTTTGTGTATCTTGTAACAATACATAGTAACGTTAATAGGTGCATAATGTATAATATCTTAATTGAAAGAGGCCAGACTGTATTTTAAGCAAGTTGTGTGTAGCTAGAAAAAAGTGTTGCACCTTTTTCAAGATATGTATGTAAAAATATAAAGGGTCTAAAATGTGGTGGAGAGGTGGACACAGTATATTTCTGTTTTTAACCGTACATGTATGACTGTATGTATAGTATTGGTACTATGCACACCAGGGTGGTTACGATAGATGTACATGGATCAAATTTGACTTGCTGCAATTTGTTGTTAGGTAAGGGACTAAACTTTAGTTTTGATGCAAAGTGAAATCTGACTTAGACCACACTGATTCAATTCTTTGGTTTTTAGACTAGAGAGCAAATGAAAATTGAAGAACATAGAAAAACTTGAGTCTACTTGTATATGTACAAGTATGAAACTGTGTTTCCAAAACCAATTCATTAAAATCGGTGTGGTCATTTGAAACCAAGGTTTTAGTCCATTTTGTGTTGTTCACCAACAGAGTTTGGTTTTACTGTAGATTTTAGGTACAGGAGAAAGAAATGACTGTAAGATAGATATGTATGGCCACTTGTAAACTTGTAACAATATGTGATATTTGCCATTAATAATTTGTGTCCATTTTTGTACAGAGGCCTGTGGTAGTGTCTGCTCCGAATTTCAACATGGTATCTTATGTGTAATATGGGTATATATTCAAAGGGGTCCTTGTTGCATGGTATTTGTGAAAAGATGTAGGTATGATTTTATTTGTTTTAGGTAATTTTTTGATTGTTGGAGGCTTGACTTATGCTGTGCATATTAGGTATACAACAATGTTACTACTTGGACTAGTACATTTGTATGATTTTAACAGGCTGTGGTGGGGTGAACATCCTTAGTGCAATTCACTATGTATGTTATTTGGAGGCAAAGTGTTTTCTTCGTTCCTGTACGTTAGGGTATGATGGACACACAGTATAGCTTAGGCCCTGACCAGCACATTTCAGTGTTGTATTGTTCAGTATGATATTTTGCCTGTTCACGTCTCTGAATCTTGTACCAAATGTTTTGTTGGTCTTCTGTTTGTAAGTATGTGTAGCCCAGATAGTAGTACCCTGACGATTTACAAACCAAGTGTAACCTAGATAAGTGTCAAAATTATGACTAGTTATGGTATGCTCATTAGTACTTGGTCCATGCTTTTAAAACAATTTTTTCCTATCCTGTCACTTTTTGTTCCTATGCTGCCATTGTTGTAAGCAGTTTTTGACATTAGGTTAAACTGGTTTTCCTTCTGTCATTGTCTAATTCCAACATAGAAATTGTGAAGTTTTCACTGTCCTACCCATTTGACTACTGAAATTTTAGCTTAGCTAAATACAACTTGAAGGGGTACCTTGGTGAACCTGATTAATATTGTATGTATTGTCTACTGAAGTCAGGAAGGAAAGAGTTCATCATTTACCTGTCTGTTCTACTGCATTTATTGACCTTCTTTCTAGTGTGCGTTCATACTTGTATTGGCAACACCCAGCAGCCCTGTTGTGTATTTTTGCCTCCTACTGTACCACTAAGTCTTGTTTTGTGCTGTATGTACATGTACATGTATGAATGAAGTGCAGCTAGGCCTTGCTATCCTGGAAACACTGCCATTAGGGGGGCTGGGGACTTGTTTGTGCTCCATGCCTGGCACATCTTTAGTTTGCAATAAACGGTATGTTGACCTCATGGGTCAGATAAAACAACTTTTGGGCTCAGCTCTTTTTTTTTTTTGCTAAAGAGTAATTATTGTAAGCCTTGATGATTAGTGTACCAGTTTAAGACTCCTTCAATAATACCACTATGAGACTGGCGACTTCAAATGGCTACCAGAAGCCTCTACCAGTTGCACAAAGTTTTACGCAGATTCGAACCCCCATCAAACCAAGCAGTGGTATAGGACGCTGGTTTGAGTCTGCATTGGAGAAACAGCACATCCATTTGGTATCCCCAAGTTAAGGCATTCCTATTCTGAACAGGAGTCCAATTATCAGTGACTGTCGCTCTCAAGAAGAAACCTTTCAAGGTTGCAATTGCTGAGGCCAAACTGTCCTGGTAGGTCACAAGGTGCAAAACTATTAATGAGTACTCGGGATTTCGTTTCCCACTCTACTAAATTTCAATGCATTTCATTAGTGTATTAGTTCTCACCAAGGGTGTTTAAGAAAGACTACGTATTAAATGAAATGTGTGAATCTGTTTTAATCTCAGAAAGAAAACATGTCTACAGCTACCATTCTTTTGTATGGGTAATGAACACTACCTACATTATAAACATGTACCCTGGCATCCAGCCTTGTTCAACTTTGGTACACTCCAACCATTGCTGCCTTCCTAAAATATCTGGACTTAGGATCTCGGTAGCAACAGTTCGAGCAGACAAAAGCTGAACAAGGCTCAATCTCAGGCTAGTGCCTACAAGGAGGAAACAGCAAAGACATCTCCACTTTTTTTACAGCTTCATGTTTTATTTATTTACAACTTTAGGAAACTTTACAACATGTGATGGGGGGATTCGGGAAGAGTTGGAAACACAAATTGCAGTTTTTCGTCATCATTTTCTTTGCTCGCTGCTTTCTTTTTCTGATTTGCAAAAAGTGGACTATATCTTCTTTTTCCACCTCAATTCTTTCTTTTTTTCTTAGGAAGCACAGAGTTGGTCAGCATTAGCGTATAAAACGTGTCATCGCATTCTACATCTCCCACGAGGCTCTTGAATAGCTGACCGATTGCAAGCATGTCTTCTACTCCATCGCCCTACAGAAATGCGCCTTGGTCGGACATTGACAGCAGAGATTTTGAGACGACATCGTATCACATTCAACTGCTTTATTTCATTTTCTCAGAACTGCTTTCTGAGAACTTCATTGCAGACACCAGAACTTGCGTTCTTTGAATACAAATGTTGGTGTCGCACATCTTAGTCAGTCTTCTGCAATAATAAATTATTCTTTATTCTCTGCAGAAAGGAAAAATTGTCAATTTGATTGTAAGAGCATGTACATATACAAAGCTTGTCAGAGCACATGTATTCTTTTTTTTTCTTGCTGCTTCTCCTTTCCAACTACAATGCTGCATGGTTAGATTGGCCATATTTCCAGCTAACAGAATTCATTTGGACTTGGAAGATACATTTCAGTAGTGCTAGAAATCTACTGCTTTTAGCTGGAACTATGGCCTCTTACTACATTATCATCATTTTTTCTTCATTTCTATCCGTCGTACACTGCATTTTTTTTTCTTTCTTCCCCCTTCAGACATAAAATAAATTACGGATGCTTCTTTTCGTTTTGTTGTCAGAGCTGACCATGATAACGCAGCCCTATTTTAATTCCACTCAGCCTCGTATACCGGGGTTTCAATAATCTGATTTATGTATATGCATCAGTTGAGGCTGTGTAAGGGGGTTTCAGCTATCCGTCTCTTCCTCCTCCGCTTCTCTTAACCATGTGAAGAAGGCAGTCACGGATTTCAACGCGACTCCCTTTCCCTCTTGCTCTGCTGGGTCCGTGTTCGACTCCCAGGCATAGAAGGCGTCCTCCGATATTACATCTTCGTCGTAAAGTGTGTCAAAGAACATTCTAAGCAGATCTGTGAGAAAAGAAAGAAATCTATCAGTACTTCAAGAATACAAACTGTGAACACGACAATGTACCCATTTCCTTACTGGATTGACAAAACATCTGCAGTGTCAGGGAATCTATCTACCTTTCTTAAACAAGCTCCAAAGTAGCTAAACTCAGATTCACAGATCTGATCTCATGCTGCAAACACAGCAATCAGAAAGAGGTGTCAGAAGCTGTGGTGTCATCATTGCATTGCAAACTAGCCAAAGAACTCCACTTTCCAGTAGGAAGACTATTACGTTAACTGCATCATCTCTACTTACTACATATTGAACTAGGTACTACACACTTGCAAAACGACCAACAATGGTGAGGTGACTTACTTGGCGGCTGGTCCAGTTGCACCATGAGTGCCTGTAGTGCGAAGAGCGCCTGTAGCTCTCTGGTGCTCTCGTTGTCCAGGTACTTCTGCAACAGAACCACTCTCTTCTGGATACCCTGGGTGTCGCACCTCAGGTTGGAACCTTCACCTGCAAAATACATCAGGGAAAATTACAAATCATTACACCTAGCATCATGTTGAATGAATCACTTATTAGCTTTCAATACAGTGCACTTGGCAGGGTTGGACAAAAAAATTAACTTGTCCTATTAGGCATAAACAATTATCAAATTATATCAAAATCACATTCATGGAAAAATCTTGGGCAATTTGGGTAGGACATGCGCTTGTTTGATCAGCACTTTTACTTGCCCAGGATGGTCGGGCTAGCAGACTTGTCCAACGCTCCTTCACATTTGGAACTTTATTGACAAAAGTTACTCACCTGTGATTGCACTTCTACACACGGCTGTCATCAAGGCACGGATAAATGTTCGTTCCTTCGTCGTGGCTTCATCTACGCTGGCCTGTGAGAGGAGGGCAAGAGTGTTACTTGGAACCTTATATAAGACAAAAACACTGAGACAAATGCTTTAGAAGATACCAGGATTGGTCTATAGTGATGTTTGGGAGATTTTTCCTACTTTCTGGCTTACACCCTTCATAGACCCTAACTACATACAGGAAGCAGGCAGACTCAGATACACAGATTTGATCTCATGCTGCACACACAGCAATCAGAAAGAGGTGTCAGAAGCTGTGGTGTCATCACTGCAGCCCTCACTCCTGTACTAACTCTTCAGCACTGTAAATTCATCTAATTCTGTGGTGGTTTTATTTCACTTTTGTTGTGTTTGCAGTTGAAACTATTCCGTAGTACAGTTGTCATACAAGGGAGACGCACAAAAGTTCCAAGATTTACATTGTATCTATATCCAATGAAAAAATCTGAGAGTTTGGAGACAACTCTCCATTTTCATGGCTACCTTGTCCCCACAACGACCTGGAGGTCAAGAGACTAGGTAGGTAGGTAGGTAGGTAGAGGTAGGTAATCTATACTATGTCTATTATAGAAAGAGTCTATCTTTACTAAGTTCACAACTTTATTGGGCTCTTTCTATGATAAATGTAGTAAAGATTAGTTTATCAAATTCAAATTTGTCATTGGGTGTTATTATGACGTAAGTCTTTGAACTTTCGTGCTGGTTTTATTCTCCTGTTTTTTCAATGAGAATGCGCATCTCTTGTATGACTACTTTTACCATCAAATTGTTTCTTTGCTACATTTATCATAGAAAGCGCCCAACAAAGTTCACCGCAAAAACAACGTACCTCGATCCAGTCAAAAATCTTCTCGTTGTCAGCCCTGTCCTTCATGAGTAATCTCTCCAGCTCATCCTGTATCCTGTCCATCGTTAGAGGCTCGGGTTTCCTAGGTAACGCTCGGCTCTCGTCCAATGTATAGTCAACTTTGATAAGGGAAGTCTCTTCACACATCTGATGGCCTCCTGCGGAACAGAAGGCGAACAGTAAAACTAAAATCTCAAAACCTTTACATTTGGGACACCTAGATTTTACTTGAACATTTCAAAGTATGCATGTCATAGATGAAACGGGCAAAGCATGCTTCAACATAGATAACTGACACACAATTACAAATTTTCAAACATCTGAAACTAACAGATCATACTTGAACATTTCAAAGTATGCATATCATGACGATAACAAAGATGTAGTAAGCAAAGCATGCTCTTAAAATAGCTAACTGACACACAATCACATAAGTTTAAACCAACCAAAATCATGTTCCAAAGCAAGATAAAGGAAGATCTTGGTAATTTTAGACAACCCACCCCAAGTTAATATATTTTATGCTTAGTTGCATCTTCTTTAATGTGTGTATTTCAATGTTCGACTAACATCAGCGACATACACGAATTCCTTGTTTTGAACAATGCTTTGCCCACTGTTGGTGATCTGTTAAAATTTCTTCTTGAGAACAGCCCATAAAATAGACTACAAGTTTGACAGCAGATTCCCAATAGCAGAATAGCATAAAAATGGCAAGAAAGACTGTTCCAATTTTTTTGTTTTGACTAGTTGCAGTAGACTCAGTGCTAGAAAGATTGACAAAGTAGTGAAGAACAGGCGAGAGTTAAGATTTCATGACCCACCTTGAGATCCCGGATGCCCAGGTACTCGTCCAGAATGGCCTGAGACTTCTTTTCCATCCCTGCTCTATCCAGCTGCGGAGTAGCGGCGGGGGGAGGGGCTGGGGACGGGGTGGGGGACGGACGCGACTTCTCTGTAAAACAAACAATCTTATTACATCTCTTGAGATTTAAGCTCTCTAGAAATCCCACAACAATGGTTTGGTGTTTGACATTGGGACAATTAAATCTATTCTGCAGACAAGATGGATAAACCAAGAACCAAAATTCTACTTGGTCCATCTGCAGTGCTTACAATAAAACCTTGAAAACCTAAATGTAGGGTCAGCACAGAATGAAAAGCGAGAGAAGAAAAATCTTGGTAATGTTGTCTCAAGAGGTGTCCTAAGAATATAACTGTCAGCATTCCCTGTCAAGGTATATCAGACAGAATTCTCATCATTGACAACAGAGAACCATAGAAAACAAAGGACATTTCTGCGCTTGACTGTTGCTAGATATTAAAAATGGCTAATGTCTTATGTAGTTTCTTACCTCCTTGTCTCCTTTCTTTCTCTGGTTCTTCCCTCACTCTCTCTGGTCTTTCTGGCCGCTCTCCCGACTGAGATCTTCTCGATCCAACGCTCTCGATTCTCTTGAGGGAGTCGACGACGGAATCCCGCGCGAACCTCTGATCGTCCCGCGCCTGGTCCCTGCTGTTCCTGCGGCCGATGGCAGGGGCTTGCTGCTGCCCACGTCCTGTCTTACTGTTGTCTCTGGAGCCCGAGCCTCCTCTGTAACCATGGAAACCAGGCATCTTTGACAACAACCTTAAGCAGGCAGGTTTAAAGTCTTCCCCTGACAAAATTTTGCAGTTTGAGATACATTCTATGACTTGTTTCAATCATACATACATTTACTCTTTAAAAACAGGCAAGGTTTTCAGCATCGAAAAGGATTGCTTAAAGTAGACCAAAAATGCCTCCACCTCTGATGTGTTGCCAAAATGTTCGACATTTTGCAGATGGGGACAATAAAAGGCTTTTTTAAAATGCTACAACTTTTTGGATTGCCAGCTTTTTTTCACTCACAAAATAGTGTACCTCTATACCAGGGCTGTCTCCAGGACGCTCCCTCCCTCCCTCCTGTTACGGAAATCCGCTTGCTGGGACGTAAAAAAGATTCTACCCTTTCCATTCCGAATACCTGAACTTCATTACATGAAATATATATGTTTTTTTCATTGCTTGACATGACAGATTTAACAGCTAGGATGGCATCATGAGCTCTCAAACAATGAGTTGGACGGAATAAAATTTAAAGCTGGAGACAATGCTGCTCTATACACCACACACTGTTGCTCTTAGAGATGAAATCTATCGTCATCCCAAAGTTTGAGACAGACAGAAATGAAGCGGAGTTAGGAAGGGGAACCCACCTGCTTGTGTTTCTCCTGGAGGCATCATAGCTCATATCACCACTTAGTGCAGAGTATCTACAGTAAACAGTGGAGAAAAGGGAACACCATCACACCACACACACAGCAACAGGCACTTCTTACAAAGGCTGCCGGACATGTCGAAATTCTCACAACTTCAAGGTTAACTGAAAGCCATTCTGATAGCATCGCTAAAACACAACCTTAGGCTACAACATACATCGTCTACAGACATTTTTCCAGAATGAAAATCAAACTTATCCTTTTCCTACTCCCTAATAAAAGCATCTACTATACTCATACATATATAATTATCACTGTTTACACAACTTCTTTATGCTGTACTTTTATAAATTAATAAAATGAATGTCAGTCTCAATTCACATTTTAATAAAGTTTTAAAATGAATACTTTCAATTTTGATGAGGCATCAAAAATGGAAACTGGTCCTTAAGAAAGATTATCTCTCGAGAATCACGATATCCAAACTTCAGGCAGCCAACTTGGAAAAAGTGCCAAAAGCAGAATAATTCTTCGCAAAAAAAAAAAAAAGAAGACCAGGGATCAGCAGCAGGCATAGGTAAGCACTTTGCTGACAGGAAGAAAAACAAACCAATTGTGATGACAATTCCACAAACACCCCTACCTGTTCGAAGGTGTAGATCTCCCAGAATCCTCCTGCTGCTGTTGCTGCTGTTGCTGTGCGGACTTGGCGCCCGTTCCGCCGCTGCTGCCCTTCATCCAGCCGCCGAACGCGCCAGGACGGCCGCCGGGGCCCAGCTGGATGTTACCATCGTCAAACTGTTGCTGGAAGACATGAAAAGTGTTCAGCGTTAAAACTCATCTGCCTGGATACTGATGGTTAATTTAGGTCTAAGGTCTCAAAGAGTTTACCATCGTCAAACTGTTGCTGGATGACATGAAAAGTGTTCAGCATTAAAACTCATCTGCCTGGATACTGATGGTTAATTTAGGTCTAAGGTCTCAAAGAGTTTACCATCGTCAAACTGTTGCTGGATGACATGAAAAGTGTTCAGCATTAAAACTCATCTGCCTGGATACTGATGGTTAATTTAGGTCTAAGGTCTCAAAGAGTTTACCATCGTCAAACTGTTGCTGGATGACATGAAAAGTGTTCAGCATTAAAACTCATCTGCCTGGCTACTGGTGGTAGGTTTAGGTCTAAGGTCTCAAAGAGTTTACCATCGTCAAACTGTTGCTGGATGACATGAAAAGTGTTCAGCATTAAAACTCATGTGCCTGGCTACTGGTGGTAGGTTTAGGTCTAAGGTCTCAAAGAGTTTACCATCGTCAAACTGTTGCTGGATGACATGAAAAGTGTTCAGCATTAAAACTCATGTGCCTGGCTACTGGTGGTAGGTTTAGGTCTAAGGTCTCAAAGAGTTTACCATCGTCAAACTGTTGCTGGATGACATGAAAAGTGTTCAGCATTAAAACTCATCTGCCTGGCTACTGATGGTTAATTTAGGTCTAAGGTCCCAATAGAAATCAAGGGTTATCTCATTTCCTATCTTAAATTTCCTTTCTAAAAGACATGAAAAGTGTTCAGCATTTAAACTAATCTGCCTCAGTAGTCAATACTGATAGCTAGTTTAGGTCCCAACAAGGTATCAAAGACCATCTCACTCCTTGTCTTCCATTTCCTTTCTGAAAGTTTTCAGCATGAAAACTCAATCATAGTCACTACTGCAAACACCCTATCTCTGTTTCGCTTGACCCTTTGAACATGCAGAACATGTAGAAATGTTCACAGTGGTTTTATATTTGCAGTTTTTGCAAAACAATGTAGTATGAGACTGCAGTCTATGGTGCTACCACCAACTTAAACCACCGGGAATACTCCATTTTCCAGCTACCACGAAAGTAATTTCCCCGCAAACTTCGAAATGCAAAAGATACATTTACAGTATAACCTTTGAACTATAACTTTTGAACTATAGCCTTTGAGCTATAAGCTTCTCTTTAGGACAAAATGGAGACATGTTATTTAAACCGACATTTAACACATCTTGAATTCTGGACTCACCTTGGAGAACTTGAGTCTGTTGGGATCGATGGAGACGCGCGCACTCTTGCCGACAGGGACCGTGTTCCAACCATCCCCGTCCTGGGTACTAGCAGCCTGAGGGACATTCCTACCTCCCCCTCCTCCTCCACCCCCTCCTGAAACATGGTACAGTCCAATTTAGATATGAAGACGACAAACAAAAACAAACCATTTTAACCATTCCAAGTCGACAACTAAATGAGCTTGATTTCGAAGTTTGTTTATGTTGTTCTGTTCTATTCAAATGTTTAGTGTTATGATGCATTTCTGTAATAAATGATTTTGAGTTGTTAGCGTTTAACTTATTTCCGGAAAAATACACTAGATATTATAATTATTATCATATTTAGATAAGTTCTTTCTCCTATGTTCCATTATTTACATTTTATGTTATATGTTTATTGTTAAATTGCAGGGCTCCCTTGGAAATAAAAAAACTGAAGGGACTACCCAACAAGATAAATAGATAAATAAATTTCTTACTTCTGTCCTGCCCTCGTCTGTCCTGTTTCAACTGTGCCAGTTTCAGGTTCTGCTGCTGGCTTTCCAGTTCAGCCTCCTTGTGGATCTGGTCGATGGTCTTGGGGTTGTTGTCATCCCTTCTTGGCACCCAGTTGTTCTGCAGTAGAAAAAAAACACAAGTGTTTCATTTTGTTCTATAAAATCTCTCTCTAAAGTCGCATGTAACCAGTCTCACGTTTTCAAGCAGGTTCATTTTCTTACTGTTAACCCTTACAATATTTAGTGTCTTTAAAAAATATAGCAAGACTTTTGAGAGAAGTAGATCAGAGAAAAACGCTGTCTAACGTCAGTGGTTATCAGAAACACGGACCAAAGCGTCACTCATCATTTCTTTCACACTTCCTGTTACCCTTCACTTTTTAATAGCACATGATCAGAGCAAGTGGGTCACTCCACCTGAGGAAGGCCATACATAACATTTTGTGGCTTAGTCTCAGATTATTAAGTTAAACTATGACCTTAAATCTCTCTCATAGTAAAAACTGCACAAGAATACTATCCAGGAGACTCACTGGTCTATGTGAATAGTATACTTTATGCCTGTGTCAGTGTCACAAATCATCTAAAGGACCAGGAAAAAAGTGGTCAGTGCCCAGACGGCTCTCGAAAATATGTCTATGGTCATTCAAACACGTTAAATTGTATTTTTTTGTTTATTTACAAAGTTGGAACGAACAAAAAAAAAGAAACACTGACCATCCTGAGCTCCAGGACGTCTTGGATCATGAACCTGACTCTTGAAGACGTCTTCTTCTGCTTGATGATCTTGTCCATCTGCTGGAAGTACTGGTCCATCCGGGGCTGTAGAACACAGGGGACACCGGGCTGGTCAGCACACAGGTCTCACCAACATCAACATGACATGCCACTCACAAACTTACAGTAGATCGTGGACCTATCTATATCTACTTTTTCTTCAAGTTATGCCACGCCAATTGATTTCCTTGGTTCTTGGATTCAAGAAGCTCCTCGGATTTTCAAAAAATGTAGCAAGAAAACATCATAAAAGCATTGGCAGGGAGGAAAACTTGAATGTGACTGTATTCACTACATAAAACTGTGCAAAAATCTGGCTTTGTTTTCATAATTGTTTTTCGAGTTGAGCATATCTTTTTTATTCTTTTTTAAATCCGAGAACCAACAAATTAAATTGGTATGACCTGATACATTGCGCAAAGTAGGAAAATTGGGCTTCCAAATTGCTATAAGGTACCTTGAAAATGTCTAGTAATTAGTAATTCATCTTAGATTTGTTTAACACTACTTTTACAGTTAAGTATGAAATTTGAGACAAACTTGTGAGAATGATCAGAGGAAACACTTTTTTACGTCAGACATTGTCAGAAACACGGAGAAAAGTGTTACTCATCATTTCATTGTCTTCTTTGGAAACAGGTGTCTGAAATTTGTAGATGCCACAGTACTGTGATATACTGTCACATAAGGCCAGGGCAATTTAGTTAATTGGTTCTCAATCCGAAAAGCAAATTACCTAACTTGAATCTAACTACATGTACAAAGCTTTGTTTATCTTCCAGGCTTGTTTTATTTGAATTTGAAAAGCATTTTCCATTGATGTGTATCATTTTGAAAAATGAGTGCCAAATATTTCATGAATCTAAAACTGGTTTCATTCTTTTCAACATTGAAAATAGATTTGCTGAGACATTTTTGGTACAAACAAAAGTGTGGTGCAAGACAGAAATATTACGTAACTTGTTAGGGATTTGAAAACGTGAAAGAAAATATGACCAAGTTTTAGGCAACCGAGTTACTATTACAGGTCATTTAGAAATTTAAAAAAACATGGACATTTTGAACCCATGACAAACTTTAAAATCAAACACATGTATTCCAAATGACAAAAGTACAGATACCAAAAGTAAAAAAGAAACTGTGCTCTTTCAAATGACAAGTGAAATGTTAAATGTACATCCAGTAAAAAGGTATGTGCTGGTAATTTTTGGAAAACCTAGAGTGAGCAGTTTTCATGTAAACACGAAGAACACAAACACACACTCATCCATGCCACATACATACAAACTACCACAAGAGAAACAAAATTTGTTGTAAAAAAAAAAATTCAACAGAACAACGAACATAAGATTTCTTACTTTTACAGCCAGATAAAAAAAAGCAAGGTTTTCATCCGAGACAACAGAAAGGTTTTGATCCGTGACAGTACTTTACCTGGCGTCTGGGGTAGTCTTTTTGCCGAGCATCAAACTAAGAGGAACAGAGATAATAGGATATTCACAAACATACAGAGGCAGGCACTCATTCATGGAAATCAAAATTTCAGCAAAATTTGGGACATTTGGGGAGTGCAAGGATCACGCCCCCCTCCCCACCTACCTGTAGCTTGTAGCACCACAAATGGTTTTACTTACACGGATGTTCAATTTCAAAAAGTTTGGCTACCCGTGAATGGCTAACCATTTATCAGGTACAGTTCAGGAAAGACAAGGTCATTTTTTTGCTCGTCAGTGCAAAATCACACAAATTTGGCAACTCCCAATAAAACATTGTGCAAACAGATTGAACATTTGCTGATACAATTTGGGAACAAGTAATGTATTCCTCTGAATTTGGCATGGCATTGTCATCATCAAGACCCTTCTCAAAGGTGTTGTAATATGTGTTGGTATAAAAATAAGACCAATAATACTTTCCACAGCTATACAGATCGCAAATTGACTATCTTTAATGAGATTTCACTGTCTAATTCCTAATTTGGAAAAATTTGGTTAAACTGGAAAAAAATCAAGCATTTCTATCAAAGCAATTTACTTCTAATGATGCTGCTCAATCTTTGAAAAAGTCATCTTTTCAAATATAGCAGAACCCTTGTCCATAACAAAGTGCAATGGAGTACAAATATATATGTGTGACAATGTGTAAAAATAAGTAGGTTTTAATGGTGCAAGTTCAGCAGAAAATGCATGAATGAACCAACTCCCATTCATTCTGAAAATAACACATCAGCACCAACCCAAACGTAGGCCGCACAAATCAGTTTATTGGTCCTCCACTTTAAAATTACGGGTGTACTAAAAAAATCAGTGTCAAAACAGAGGGGTGAGTCTGTATTTTGGTACAAGCCAATCCACACACACAAAAAATTGTGTGCATCAGCTTTCGAGCAGTTTCCATCTCGACCTCTTGCAAAAATTTCTGCCGTAAAACGTCAGAGAACCAAGAAACTAATTTGGCGTGGCATCAACACAGACTTCACCCTTCCTTCAAGATGGTCACCTTTGCTTTCTCGAAATCCAGGTCCTTGCCTATCGTGGTGAGCAGTCTGCACAGACACTCCAGGGATTCCTCGTCGTTGGACTTGAGAAGTTTGACCACACAGTCGTGCATGATGTTCTCCGTCAGCATCTTCAGTTTGAAGAGCTCGCCGATGAAGCGGATGTTACCCAGCGATCGTCTCCTGGCTTTCGTCATCTCCTGTTCCAGTTCTACTTCCATCATCTTCTTCTCATCCTCCTACAGAAAAATAAGACACATGATTGGTCATTGCATTTTAAAATCTATGACATCTTTTTAGTCTTTTAAAGAGAAAACTTGACAATAATGCTTCACTTTTCTATGAACTATCCCAACTCCCATTCAGCGTGTTATCTACCAGTACACATCAATCTGCCACTTTGAAACACAGTTTTTGACTTAAAGACTCTAGTGCAGCAACCCCCAGGTATGTTCAGTTGCGATATACAGAAATGCATTATACTGGGGGACATTGGGTTGGCGATCTCTTTAGACACAATCTTTATCTTTGTAGATACCCTTCTATGCTACTACTAAACGAGGCCTATTCAAATCATGAACTTTCCATGTCTTTTTACATATTCTTATGAAATCACACAAATCCTGTGGGTTTGCACAGAGCTGCGTCAGTGACTTGCTGTATCACTTATAAACAAAGTGTAGGGGAATCCAAGTCTCATCATTTGCAACTTCACAGGCCTACGCAGTTTCACAAGGAGGTTTATCATCAGAAAGTCGGGCACTTACGTTCTTGGCTAGCTCTATTTTCTTCATCCTTTCGTCTTTCTTCAGCTCATCGTCTTTGTCCTTCTCGAACTCTCGTTGGCAACGGTTGAGCAGCAGCTTGCGGAAATTGACGGTCTGTTTGGGGTTGTCCTTCATGGGCACTTTCAGCTGTAAAAGTAACAAAAAAATGGAGCTTAAAAATTGTTTACCAGGTAGCTCCTTTTACCGAAGATTTTGCGTTCCCTTTTCCTACTCTTGCTGTTACACAATTTTTTTTAAATGCTGTTGAAAATAAAATCTAGAATGCGAGAGAAGCTTGTGCATCGGATCAGAGGAAAAACGCCTTCTAACGTCAGAAATTGTCAGAAACACGGGGAAGCGTTACTCATCATTTCCGTGTCGCACTCACAGCCTTCTCTGAAAAATCTAATGCAATGTGCCTGAAATTTTCAAGAGGACCTACGCCCCTTTTTGACTGGTGACTATGCCGTCATGCAACATTTCGCCACCAGTGACAGTTGTCTTTAGGCACAGGATTTTAGTACTGCGCAAATATCAAAATATTGGAAGTGTCGCTTATTTTTGTCTCGCAACCAGAATATCGTTCACGTTTTTTAAGCTTACTACCCGCGTTTTTCAGTGTATAGTTTCATGCCACATCAAACACAATGTGACACCTAGAATACACAACAGATCTTTCAGGCGGGGAGTTTTGTTCAGGAAAGACCTGTACCTCTGCACCTGATGTTACATAGCCCTACATACAGCCAACTCACATGAATGAGGCACCGGCACATGTTGGCGTATGCGACGCTGAAGTTGGGCTCCGTGATGGCCTTCTCGAACACCAGGTCAATGACCCCCTTCAGTCTCTCCTCCGTCACGATGTCCAGATCCAGGACCTGCTGACACAGAGTCTGGAACTTCTGAGGAGTCAGCTTGTTCAGGATACCCTGCACCTTCTTGAAGATTTCCTGCGGAGAGAGGAAAAGTACATTTTTTAAAGTTGAACACTAAGACATCTGACATTCAACATTATGTACCTCAATGTTTTTCAATACAAGACTGTTCTGACAAAAACTCCTAACCAACAGTTATTCAAGCTCAACTAGCATAGTTCAATTGTGGTTACAGACATTTTGTAACCCCTGGGTTAAGTAAATTTTCTTTGATTTCTTGGTCTTTGTAAGAACTTGAGTTGACAACTCTACCTTGATATGGAAGATTATTATTCCAAATTAGAATTTCTCTTCTGGCTGTTCTTCTCAATTTAAGATTTTCCCCTACTTTTCTGAAAATTCAACACCCTCTTACCCCTACCTCATCATTCCGGGTTCATTGTAAAAGTTTAGAATTTCTTATACAAATTTCATTCAATACAATTGATTTTCATATAAGTTCTACAATGTTTTCTGGAAACCTGAAGGAGCATCTTACGTCAGTTTCCTTCTCCTCTGGACTCTTCTCCGACCCTTTCTTTATCGTTGAAGAAGGTTTCCAGGCGTTCTCGGACTTGTTGAGCTCGACATCGTCCAACCGGTTGGTCAGACTGGGGATGATCTTCCTGGGCTCTCTCCTGTTCCCACCGCGACTCTGCTGTCTGCCCATGTTAGGGCCCTGCTCAAACAACAAGCAAACAAAGTTTCACTTGTTTGTATTTATAATAGCAAACATAGACAACATTGTGCGATAATGCAGGCATACTAAACGAACTGAAACGAACCTCAGATGCAAAAAATCAATCTAGTTACGATAAAGTTGAAAAAAATTAAAACTTAAGAAACAATCCTATAAACAGAATCAACAGAATTAATTCTGTTAAAGCAAGACCAAAGATCCTTTTTCCGCCATAAGATCAATTCTTTTTAGACGTTTTGTACTTTCTTAACTTGTATAGTAACTAATGCAGACTTAATCTAGCTCCTGAACACAAAACAAAGGTCTTTTATGTACACCAGGACAAGAAAAATTTCTTTTATACTTTGTACAGTGTCTAGTGCACACTTATGTGGCTTCTTCACACAAAACAAGGATCTTTTGTGCACAGGAAGACAAGGTGAATTTTAACACGACACAGTCTAGCCACCTAGTAGCGTTAGATAGACCTACATGTACCATTCTTCCATGTCCTCCCCCTGGCGACTTCATGTAGGATGGCATCAGGTCAGGGATACCCGGGGGGCCGCCTTTGTTGAACCCTCCCATTCTGTTCACAAGAGAAAAAAAACATTCAAATTGTGTTCCAAAATAGTTTTCTTTGTTTATTACAGCTTTAATTATAAACAAGGCTGGGGATGATGTCCATACTTAATATTGTTTCACAATCTTACTAAGATATACACCAAATAGAAATTACTCAAGCAACTGAATATGATTTTGGAAACATTCCAGTAGCTTGAGTAACTGCTTTTTGGCGTGTCTTATTACGCACGTCTAACCTTCATTGACTTATAAAGACATGTTGCTAATTTCAAAGTAAGGTAATTTCTAAATTTGTCATACATACAATATTGTCGTTCATGCCAGCAGATAAAAAAAATTCAATACCTCTGCGCACCTTGGTCAAAACAGAAATGCAAAATAAAAACATGAAAATGCAAGCATTTGACATTTTGCAGCCACTATCTGATTGGTTGAAATGATAATTGCAGGGTTCTAGCCAGGATTTTATTTTAGCGTAGTGGGAATGGCATGGTAGCAAAGCGACTAATCAGGAGATTGGTGTGGAAGGGGGGTCTTGGTCCTTCCACGGTGAGATTTGAAGATGTAGAGTTAAAAGTTAGGATTTTTGGGTCCGTTTTGAGTTGCATATCATCATTTTTCATTGTTCAGACATTGATTAGTCATTGTTGACCAAGCAAATGACAGCAAAGCACCACTACACTAGTTAAAAGTTAGCGTAGTGGCCCTTATTTTTGCGTAGGGGTCACAAATTTTAGCGTAGTGGCCCCCTACACTAAAATGCACTAGCTAGAACCCTGAATTGCCTTGCTATCATTGGTTGAACTACTAATTGTGATGGACAGTTCCTTATGGAGGGGTCAGAAATAACTAGTTATACATTTATTGGTTAGTTAAGTCATTGCTACACTTAAGATGACAAGAAAAACTTTTCAGACACGTACCCCCTGAAATCTTGCGGCCGCCCCTGCATCTGCTGCGGCGTGATAATTAGAGGCTTGTCTAGAACGACATCTACGATCTTTGGCAGTCCGTCGGGCTTGTCAATGCACTCGGGCTGGAATTGCAGGAGGAAACTCCTGTCGTATTGCTTCTTCCCCTCAGGATTCAATGGACTCCACTGGTCTGTGACGGGGGAAACAACAAAATATTATACATAAAAATATGAGACACCAACAAGATATTGTTTCTTGTAAAGCAAAACTAAGCTCTTTTGGTTAGGAAATCTTTAGAGCACAAAGAATGAAGGTCTATTTATAATCCTAGACTGAAAACTATGATCCAATAAAATATAGCAAAAACATGCAATATTATTAATATTATTAATATTATCATATATATGTGAAGGTTAAATATTCAGGTAATAAGCAGGGTTTATATCCTAACTATGAATTGTTATGTAAAGGAGGTGAAGACAAGGTGCTGTAGCAAGCTTATGCAAGTATGAACAAATTCTTACAATTTTTAACACAGAAGAAGAAATAGCAACATGCATTAGTCAGATACATGTTTCTTTACCTTCTCCTATCTCACAAGTTAATGTAAGCATGAACAATTTCTAACAAGTTTTAAGATTGAAGAAAAAAAGCAACAGGCAATAGTAAGATACGTGTTTCTTTACCTTCCCTATATTTATATTTTAATCCAGATTTGTCTTCTATCTCTACTACATCTTCATCATTCTCCTCTGTCTCATTATTGTTGGTCACCCCGTCCACTTTGGGCGCCGGCGAGTCTTCCTTCGGAGCCGCCGACGTCTCGACCTTGGGCGCAGGAGGTTCGACCTTGGGAGGAACAACCTGGGCTTTCGGCGCCTCCTTCACTTCTGGTTTCTCTTCCTTTGGTGGGTCTACTTTCACTTCTACCTTAGTTTCTTCAGGCTTGGCCTGGGGTGGGGGAGGGGGAGTCTCAGTCTTTGGCTCCTCTTGAGGCTTTGGCTCTTCTACTGTTTGGCTCTGTAAGAAAGAAGGAAGAAACAACAAAGTTAATACTTGCGGTCCACAATGCTTTGGCTCTTTGGCTCTTCTACTGTTTGGCTCTTTGAGAGAGAAGGAAGAAACAACCAAGTTAATACTTGATGTCCACGATGCATTGGCTATGAATTACGGATTACAACTTTTTATGGCCGACTGTGTTTTGTACCCAGTATCCTCGAAGAGGCCCTCAGGTTAACATTGAGTAAAAAAATCCATTCCATCTAACCCACACACACACAGACACAGACACAAATGTAACTTGTCTGCAGTTGAACTCTAACTAGCAAACAAATGGGGAGGGAGACAAGATGAATATAGTGGTACAAAACTAACAAGTATCTTTTATTTGTTTTGCATTAGTTGAGTATCTTTGGGTAAGGTACTTCTATGATTTTTCTTTGTTTTGTTTCTTGCAATCCGTTACAGACAAAATTCAGAAATGGAGCTATTCAATTTCATGACATAATTTTTACCTTACACATGCACATGCACAAAATAGAGATTTTAAAAGTCACAAGAAATTCAAAAACAGGACTCAAATTCAACAAACTTACCTCATCTTTTTCTCTGAATGCATCCATTAGGTCTGTGTCTTTACTGTCCCCCTTCTTATTCAACTCCTTCATCTTCTTCTTCTGAGACTTCTTTGCTACTTGTTTAGCTGTAGACAACACAAGGACATCAGGTACATTACATAACAGTACAAGACTTACGTCAATGAAGGATAGGCATTCAGGTAAAAAGATATGCCACATAGCAATTATTCAAGCAACTTCAAAAATCATATCCAGTTGCTTGAGTACCGGTAATTGCTATTTAGCAAATACAAAACTTAAGTCTATCATACTTATGAACTTCTACAGCAAAGAAAGCAAACCTTTAACTGAGCGGCATAGTTTCCCCATACTTGCATTCCAGGCGGTAATATTTTCCCACTAAAGCTACCGAGGTACAGCCCTATCTTGCAATAGTGAAGACTACTTATGAAACATTGCCGGATCTGGAAATACTGGTTAGACAAGTTTATCCACCTCTACATAGGGACAGAAGATATGATTCACACCTTTTAGTTTTATAGTCTGCACTTTATATATGCAGATTAGACAGACAACTATTCAGTCTTGCAACAGCAATTGGGAAAAAATCTGTGCTACAATGCCACAAAACAATGCTGTTCTGCAATGGATATCTTTGATAAACTAAGCTACATGATATTCAGACATTTGATCTACATTAGAAAGCTAGTGCAGTGAACTTATGGATATCCTGCCAAAAATCGATAAGTAAAAGGACGCTTTGACATAAATCGATCTGGAAGATTTTCTAAAACTATTCCTTCACTTTGCTTTGAACATAATGGTTCTATAGTGTAAGGTGTCTAGGTTTCTATCTTTGCCATTTGATTAAGGCGAAATCCAAAGTCTGATATTTTAAAATGCACACACACAGGTTCGTTTTGCCACTCGTAGCTGTGATCTTGTTACACAAGGATAGGCAGTTAAATTGCACAGTTTTGCAACCATTTCCGTCTACCTTCTGAATCCATACGCAGACCCGGGTCGATTTCTACAACTATTCATCTGACGCTCAGGCAATAAATCGGTTGGATTGCAGACGTTACACTGCAGGACTGCTAATGCTCGCAGGTAAAGCCCTGGCAACTCAATTTTCAGTTTCTTGGGACATCTTTGAAATAATGTAAGTTCATCTATAAAGGTAATGAACGTTATGCTACAATTTCAAACTTTATAACCGTACACAAAAATTAAGCACTTACCAACAAGGTTTCAATCAGTCCTCTGATCCTTTTCAAGTTTTAATTTTGTGTATGGTAATAAAGTTTAAAATTGTATCATAATCTTTTAATCATTTATCGATTTTACCAGACATCAAAAAGAACTATGAATAAATCTGATATTATATTGGACTCCTGCATGCAGCTATAATATTGAATTTTCACAGATTTTCTTTCTGTCCAATAGATACAGATCTAACAACAATAATCATCATTCGATATTTTGTTCTTTGTACTTGCAATTTTGCTCTTATTGTTTTAGCACACAGAATTTAACTATCATGTAGCTATCCTATACACCTTACAGTTATTTCTAACTCTTAATCTCCTAATTTTTTCCCCTTTTTAGAGCTGAGAAGCAGATAATCATGTTAAATTGGCCTTAAGCCCAAGTATTGGTAAAGCCAGACGCACGCGTTTGTCACTGGGCCGTTATTGCACTCCTGGGCACCAATGGAATGAGGGATGATCGTGAGTCATTCCCAATACGTGCCAGGACTCAACAGGAATAAAGGGGAATGAGTTGCAATGGGGTGAGGTTCACCAATTGAACTTACTGGGTCTCAAAGTCTAAAAGTCTCTGACATTTTCAAACAAAAATTCTTATATTTCTTATGATAGGTCGATGCCAGCAGTTGGTAATAGACACTCCCATACCCTTACCTTGGTCAAAATAGAAATGCAGAATAAAAATATGTAATTGTTCACTCTGGGCCAATTTAACTTACTGGGTCTCTGATATTTTCAAATGAAAAATCAAGCAAGAGAAACAAAATGATAGGAGGAAAATTTGTATCTTCCCATGGATACACTGTTTAACGTGAACCATGTACACATTTTCCCCTCAGCCTGTTTCAAGTTTTCAGCATAATCTTTTGTTTAAATCTTAGATGGGAAACAAAATCAGTGCTAAATCCTAATGTGTACCGTACCAAAAAGTAAGAAAATTCTATTGGGAAATTAGGTTGAAAGACTTGATAAACATGCTCTATCAAAATGTGTAATCCAAGTCAGGAGGGGGGTACATGTATAATTTGGTCTAATAAATCTGAGACAGCAGCGAAATCTTAGGACGACATTCAACAAAGCCTGAAGCAGCGAATCTACCACATTTTCCAGGGATGTGATATATGTTATCTGATTTCTCAAACATGTTTTGACAAATTGTAACCCAATACCAAGATTCCATTTAAAAATACTCTTCAAAACTGTGTAACAAATCAACAGAATCTCAGGATTACGTACGTGACACCATAGGGCTACAGTTAACAGTGCCATGTAATTAAAATCAATTGCCCTGGTTAACATTCCCAGCTTTATCCTATTGAAACTCATCTGGGTACATTTCTACCACCATAAGGTACTGATTTAACACAGGACTTTGGTAAGAATGCCCCCCTTTTGATCTCCAGGACTGCAAAATTTCAACACAGCAGTTTTTATAATTACAGCTTTGGTACAAGTGGCTTGTGTGTATATATATATATATATGACCCGCTTTCCAACATGGCCGCACCATCCTAATTTAACCCATGGCTGCACCACACAACGCAGTCTTAACCCTAGCACAAACCAAATATAGACGTAACACTTGTACAAACCTCTCTTGGAGTGAGGCATGGCGGTGCTATCTTCTTTCCCGAACACAGAGGAGAAAAATTATGGCCATGCCGGGCACAAAACACTGCGCAGATCTCACCACAAGATGGTAGAAAGAACCTGTGCGTCAGAAACCAGCACACACACTTGGAGGTTGGACTCTGGCCAAAATGCCACCAGGCGCTACCCGCCCCTGTCTGAGCGTTACCAAAAATTGATGTGACAAGGGGCCTGCAATCGTAGCCTTGCCTTCACTCTCTGCCTATCGAAAAGAAGTTTTCATCTTCGTGGGACGGTCGTACGCTCCGACGTGATGTCATGATTGTTAACTGTTGGAAACTCAATGCCAATCTCCCTCCCACACTTGTCATAAATATCCATTTTTTTCCTTGTCCATATGCTACATTATGTGACGCTACAAGAATAGTCTATCGACTGTTCACAACTAGAGAAGCCAGTCACAAGTAACATTACTCAACTGCCCGTTAAAAATAGGAGGGGTGAAAAATGCCTGGATCGTAACTCTAACCCCCAGCGCAAGCAATCGCTACTGAACCTACCAGGCCCTTCTATTGGCTGTTGGACTGCATTCCTCGGATTCCAATCACTCTATAAATGCCTGTGGACATTGCTGTCCTTCTTAGTGCAGTTCTCCGAATCCTCGGGCACACACCAAGACTAAGAGCGGCCCTCCCTAGCAGAAATTTCTCCACCAAGTACAAGCTCACCTTATGGGAAAGGTGACAGCTGTTTCAGATCAGCTAGGTCTGGGTCTGCCTACTCCTTTTCTAAAACTTAAAAAGTGCAAAGGTACCTCAAGCCTTGGAATCAGTCCAGAATAGGTCCATGGTTCAGAATAAGACACAGAAGGAAGTTGTATGAAATAAATGGTTCCCTAACACATGGTGTAAAACAAAGAAAAGGAAACTGTACTGTGGACCAAAGGTTGCTTCACTATTCTTTACATAATGCAACCCACTGGTGACCTTTGACATCTAGGACTATACCAACTGGTGATAGAAAGGGGGACAGCACTGTTTTTCTTGTTGCTATCCAATCTTTCTGATGCAACTTCCTTTTCTCCATGCAAGACATATGGACATTTGGCCTTGCTAATTCATAACAGTGGTTCTCAGACATTTTCAAGTGAAATCCTAGCAAGAGGAGAAAGAAAACACAGAAATACCTGAACATCTTCAGGGTTCGAAATACACATTCCTAACTTGCAATTTGCACATAATTTTTTTATATTTGTACGTAGAAATATTCTGAACTTGCAATCTTGCATGTTGAAAATACCTGGCCTATAGTAAAAATACTGAGGAATTAGACACCCTACTCCTAGACAAAACGACATATGGACGTCTGTCTTTTTCCTTCCTTGTTTTTGCCAGTAACTTTCTCGGGTAGCTTCACTAGATGTAATTAAAATTCACCGATGCAAGCTAGTGATCCTCATCGCGATCGCCGCCTAGTTGTATTTTGCATGTAAATTTTTCAAATTGCACGTAAAATTTTTGCCAACTTGCAATTTTGCATGTAGCAAAAAAAAAGTATTTCAATCCCTGATCTATAATTTTAACACAACCAATCATGTGCAGAAGATAAATACATTCCTGGTGCCTATTTGCATATTATTCTGCACAACTTAGCAGTGGGAGAATTCAAGGTTTTGTATGATTGGAATTTCCTTTGCATACTCTTTTTTTGTGTAGCTTTCAATTAAAAAATTTTCATTCTGAAGAATATTTCTAAGTGTTACAACGCCTAAGCTGGGATAAAGTAGTAGGGTTGTATGATTGGACCATGAGCCTCTGAAGTCTGGTAACGTCACACGAGGCTGTAGCACCAAACAAAGTATTTATCTCCCACCGCCTGAACACAGAGCACGACCACGTTAGAGGTGGGCCTGTTGCCTGGGCAGTGGAGGGGGTCAACATTCACAGTCTTTGTGTGAACTATGCCAGCTGAAGAGAACAAAGTGCATATCCGATTCCAGGGCTCGAAATACTTTTTTTTGCATACCTGCACTGGTGCAGGTAACATTAAAAATTACCTGCACCAGACAAATTTTACCTGCACCACTCTGAACTGAACTCTGAACTGAAGAGTTATGAATCATACTAAAATTGTTTAGGAACCAAGCATTGATATTTTTTTCTTTCAAACTTTATCAATGCAGCTAATGACAATCCATACACACCTACATCATAGGACATTTGTGTATAAAACTCAGTACATGAACCAGTGCAAGTTAGGCGCAGGTAGACACCAGAAATACTGGCACAGCTCCAATTTTACCTGTACTAACCTGCATATGCAGGGTATTTCGAGCCCTGGGTTCAAAAGTAACTGTTTAATGGATAACTTTCCCCAACCGTGAACTAACAAGTAAGACATAATAGCTATACTGTCATCTTTAACAAAACACCTTTGTATAGAAGTTCTTAAATATTGAATAGCAGTGCAGTAAGTTAAACCCAATCCTTACAAGTAATAAAAATGTGCTTATGCCTAGGGAAAAAAATGTTTTCCATCCAACCCTTGAAATGCCGACTGTATAGACATTTTTGGGTTGACAGGAGTCGAATATTATCCAGACCAATCCCATAGCCTAACCCATATCCCTAAAATGTAGAAATACAAAATAAAAACATTAAAGATTCAACTTTTCCAAAGACATGCCGCCACTCTCTCATTGGTTAAGCCGCTATAATTGGTTGAACTGCAAATTGTGATTGCAGGGTCGGACAAGTCCAATTGTCTGATTGTCCCAGGCAAGTGAAAGTGCTGATCGGGCAAGCCAATGTCCTACCCCACTTGCCTGATCGGGCTAGTAAGATTTTTTGCCACCAAAGAGGCCAATGAAACTTCGAAATGCCTTCAAAATAATCTAATTGTTATCAGGCTTTCTGTAATTATGTTTGTAAACAACCTTGATTCCTTCCAAAAATATGACATTTAACTTTCAGGCAAGTGAAAACTTGGTTCAGGCAAAAACTTGTCCAACCCTGCATTGACAGTCAGGATCCTTCTTTTCTTACCCTGTGGTGATTCATCGTTTACTTCTTCCACAGCGGTCGGCGCAGCGGCCTTCTCGGGCGCGACGGTCTCCCCCGCAGGCTTCTTCGCAGCCACTTCCGCAGCCGGCTTCTCTTCCGATTTCGTCTCGGGAGCTTTCGTAACGTCTGCGGGAGGAGCCTTGGCAACTTCCTCGGGCAATTTGGGCTTTGCTGCTGAAGTTTTGTTTTCCACAGGTTTCTGTTCCGACTCTGTTGCAACTACTGCATTACGGTCCTTAGTTGCATCTTTGTCTTTGCTATCTACAACCATAGATTGTGCAGATTTGGGGACTGGGGGTGGGGGGTTCGAGTCTTTGCTCACTGTAGGAGGGGCGGCGACGACGGGTTTCGAGTCCGCCGCGGCAGCGACCGGCTTGGTTCCCATGGCAACAGGCTTGGTTTCCGCGGCAACAGGCTCCGCCCTTTTGGAAACGACAGAGTCTGTGTCATCGCTGGCTATCGTAGTGGCAGCGGCAGGTTGCTCCGCCTTTGCAGGAGACGGTTCGGCAACGGGAACGTACGCCGGCGTATCCACGGCAACGGGCACCGCCGCCTGCTCCGACGGTACAGACTGCTCCTCAGTTCTGGGAACGACCGCGGGAGTCTCAGGCTGGATCGTCGGAGTAGTGAGCACCGCCGCCGCTGCGGGCGCCGCAACCTGTCCCGGCTTGGGGCTCTCGGATTTCCCGGTCGCCTCCTTGGGCGCGGAGATGCTGCTGGATCCGGCGCTGGTCGCAGACGTGTCCTTGTTGGGGGTTGGGGAGGTGTCCAAGGTGGCGGCCACCTGCGCTGCAAACTGCGCAGCAATACTGGTGTTGGTGTTGGTGTTCTCACCTGGCTTGGTGGGAGGGGCAGCTTGCTGCTGAGTCTGGGGAGAGAGAAAACAATAATAGCTACTTTCTACAGGAACAATGATATCTTAGCACCTCTTACAAAAGAAATCGCAAGAAATACTAGTAGAGTCAACCAACTAACATTTCTTGCATTCACAATGATATCTTAGCACCTTTTACAAAAGAAATGGCAAGTAATAGATTCAACGTTTTTCTTAGAATGTTTATCCCTTTTAGCCATATAGTATGTCAAGAGGAATCTTCATAGAACTTTTCTCCTAACGAAAAATCTAAGTTTAACGAACAGTCCAAACACAGTAAATATTCACTGTGCTGTAAATATGTTCGCACTTACAGTACCGACTACGTTTATGGTCCGGTCTGAACGCGATTTAATCGCGTGCAAAAGTCGTGCAAGTCGCGATTACATCTCGTGTAAATCGCGATTAAAACTCGTGCAATTCTCGGGTAAAACGCGATTAGATATGCGTGTACCCGCGTCTGATATGCATGAAATCACGTCTAACCGCGTTTAGACGATCAATGAATAGATTTCAAACACGCCTCTTCTTTTCATAAACATTTTCTAGACACGCCCGTGCCGTCCAAAGTTCGGGGTTTGGCAGAAATCGGCTTCTTTTCATATGCAGACCCCCGCGCGGAGGGCGGAGAACGTATCACGCCCAATTTCCCAATTTGTTTCTGAACTAACGCATAACCTCGCAGTCTAGAACGCACCCGCGCCGCTCCCAACCACGATATTTCTAGAAGATTTGCTGCAATTTTGAGGAACCGACTGTTCCGCACATGTTTAAATCTGATACGTGAAAATTAAAGAAAAACAAATAAATTTCCACAAAAGTGTGTTTTTCTTAAGCAGAATATGGCAAAGTATGCTTTTACTGAACCCCGATCTTTCGGCGCTGCCGTGGCTAGCGCCAGGGTCACGTACCGGAACAAATCATTCCGAAGATTTGCTACAATTTTGAGAAACCGACTGTTCCGCACATGTTTAAATTTGATACGTGAAAATTAAAGAATAAGAAATAAATTTCCACAAAGGTGTCTTTTTCTTAAGCAGAATATATGGCAAAGTATGCTTTTACTGAACCCCGATCTTTCGGCGCTGCCGTGGCTAGCGCCAGGGTCACGTACCGGAACAAATCATTCCGAAGATACAAAATGTATGGTTCGACCTCGCACCCGCGCCGCTACCTAACCTACCACGTTCTTTCTCGGAAGATTTGCTACAATTTTGAGGAACCGACTGTGTAGTGCAAGTTTGAATCTTATACGTACATGACAAGAAAACATCAAATAAATTGTTTTTTTTTGCCAAGAATGGCAAGATGTGTTTTTCTAAATCAGAAAACATGGAGTAAATTCTGCTTCTGTCTGACCATGCGTGACGAGGACGGCCCGCTACCGCGGCCAGTGTCAGGACCACCCGAAGAAAACATACCGACTCTATGTTGAATTATTTGTGTCCTATTTCTGTTGTTGCATTATTTGTACGCTGGTGTAGCGATATCAAATTCGCCCACACTACACGATACTTGCCACTGTAAATAGCTACAATAGTCTGTGTTTGCATTTCTTATCTATCGATGAAAGTGAAGACAAGTTAATCATGTTCCGAACTGATAGGTAAGTACACTAGTCTTTCAGTTTCAGAATGAACAACAAGGAATGTCCAGTGCGACCAGTGTAGTCGTACAAAATCCTGGCGGTCTCACTACCAAGTAAACAGGCTTCGACCGGCAGATACTACATGTAAGTATCTACATCCGAACTTCAAGCGCCGCCCCGCCTCCGGTGGAACGTGACCTGTTTATAAATATTCCAACCTTCCTAAAGTTCGCCACGGCGCGACTACTAGCATATCATATTACATTTAGACGTGTACACGGTTTGTGTGGGGTCCAGAACGTGGGACAGGTTGTGGAAGATTGGGTTATTTGAGCGCAAATATGAAACTTATATCGTTGCGATAAAATCAACAGCTGTTTTGATTGTTTAGTGTGTGTAAGTACACGATTGACGTAACTGTTACGGTGCTGGTAAACTTGTAGAAAAATTACATTGTAAACCTCCAGAATTTGGTCTGGTCTGGTCTCACGTGCTGCTCAATTTGATTGACACATGCACGGTAAGGAGCGGCTTCTTTGAAAGTATGTTCCCACAGAAGAAGGCCACGTTGACTGTTGCAATATTCTGCGTTTATTTTCTACTCCGATCTAGCCCCGTGTTTAATATGTGGTTATTTTTTCTTGGTTTATCCAAGGGGGTTTTATCAACCTACTTGATTTATCTAACTTTGTTTTATTTGTATTATTGACAATTTCTAGAGCAGATCTAGACTAATTAAAATACTTCGTAGACTGCACACGCAGCGGTAGCGTAAGCCATATTTGAACTTTGTGGCAATGTCGCAGGGGTGGATGATCTATAAATTCTGTATTCCAAATTCTATAATTCATTTCCCAACCTGTTCATATTAAAGGAGCCACGACCAATGAATTAAGAATGTTTTTAAATGTTTAAGTGTATAAAATTTCTTTATTAATTAAAGTTTGTACACGGACATATTCATATTCACGGACAACCTACCGTTTTTCCAACATTCGGAACAGATGATGACGATCCGACTGGTGTAGAAGCTGCCGAATGATGATCGATAACATCGGTAGTAAACTTACCTTTCATGTTCCAAAGGCAATGATATATCGTGTTTACCTATTTCATTGGTCAAATCCCTCTTCGTAGTATCCCGACCAGCTAAATTTATATATCTATATGTTGCTGAAAAACAACCGTAAACGTATAGGCCCTTTTAGTAAAAGAGTGAACCTCTTTGAACAGCGCATAACAGTTGTAGATAAACTGACTAAAAACATGTTCATTTTAGAAACGTAAAATACTAGAAGTAGAAGTAATGTTAGTAACGCTAACGCAACTTTTAACTGAATCAATGACAGGTTAGAAAAACTTGATCACATACTCAACAAGAAAACCAATAACTGATGAAGAAATTTTCGGCAAAATAACAATTGTCTGTCGAACCAAGACGTATGCCCCTTGAATATGGTTGCGTGGGTCCACTGCCCGACGACCAGGAACGTCCGAGGCGGTCAGGAACAGAACAGGTAGGTCTTGTTGGTCGAGTTGCAACCATGACGATCAGCTGTATGTCGACTGCTCGACGACCAGGATCGTACGATGGCTGTGTTCCGACCCAAGAGCTCCGTCAGGAACAGGTAAGTCTTGTTTGTCGAGTTTGTAACCATGACGACCAGCAGGCGGATGGAAACCTGAATCCTACTTTCCTAGTCTAGAAAATTAGCTGCCGATGCCGAACCAAGGAGTATCAACGTTCCTAGAAATATTAAGTTATGACCAAACACAATATCCTTTATTCATATTTAAATACATGCAAAACGGTCAATTTATGCGTATAAATACTAGTAGTCCATTCATGTCAGTGTATAGTCTTCAACCCAGCAATTCCGTTTATATTAGATGACGATCGTGTTTATGCTGTCAGTCCTTTGTGGGTCCAAAAGATTCGAACTTGTATTATTTTATCATATACCTTCCACGAAAATTAGACGAAAGTAGCCCGCCTAAAAATGTAAATAGGAGACAATTTTTGCCGGCAACCCGCTCGGTTGCCGTTACGACTTTTGTAGTATGCCGTAAAAAAAATACCACCTTCTTCAAGTTGGAAATGATTATCGACAGACTGTTCACAGAATTCTTACTCAGCGATGTGAGAATGATCGATGCCGGAAAAGTCCCTCCGATGTTTTGCAAAATTATCTATGCCTTGCGGACGACGCTGGCCGAGCAGTAACGTGTTAAATTTTATCAAAGAATGCACATTTCGTGATAAATGATTAAAAAAAACACAACAACGAGTTAGTTCTACGCTTCTTCTTGTTGTTACCACTTTGTCAGCGCCGCTTCTGGCTGTGATTGGAGGGAAGTTGATTGGATTTGCCGCATAATCAGGCAGGCGCTACTTCAGAGGGCTACCGCCGGAGCTGTCGCCATGGTAACCGCACGTCCAGTTGCATTTCCCACGCGCGTCTAGTTCTTCCCAACTCTCTGCCGTGACGTACAGTACAGCTTATACACATAATTTTCGGTGGAATGTAACGCCGTATTTTACGGGGAAATGTGGCGAATCGAACTTGTATCTCTTTTTGCTGGCCTTCGAATTCCACTAAAATTATACGAAGATAACCCGCCAAAAACTGTAAGTAGGAGACTATATTCGCCGACAACCCGCTTGTTTCGACGGTTGACATCATCGTCTTCCCTTTGAGGCTTACGAAAAAGCTTAGCCGTGAAGACTATTTTCTTTTGCGTAGTTCGGGTTGCTTTCTGGATTCATCATTGACATTTATTTTATATCAGAAAATATCTATCGGGAGACTGTTTTCTTATCACAATTTCCATACCCAGCGTTGTGAACATGATCGCTGTTGGCAATTTTCCTCCGATGTTTTGCAAATCCGTACCCTTTGGACGGTGTTGGATGACGAGCAGTAACGTGTACACGCCTGTTCAAATTTATCGAGAAATGCACATTTCGTGATAAATAAAAAAGCAACAACACAACACCAGCAAAATGAAAAGTTACTAATCAAGATATAGTATAGAAATTTAACTCAGTCTGAGCAATCGGTACCAGGAGAGAATGTCGATATATTAATTTGCTGACTGTGAACTTCTTTTACGATCTTAGCTAAAAAGCGTCAGCGGTCCTCGGACAATATTGCCGACACCCGCGGCGCTGTCCAGCCCCTGTATTATTCACCAATTATCAACAAATACGTGAAATTGACGACTTACAAGTATCATGCAAATTTACAAAAGTAAACACTGCTCATTAACGAACAAAATATTTCGTGGGTGAAATGCCCGACCAAGGGGCGGGGCAGCTGGAACAAAGCCTTTTGTTTTGAGTCGGCGGGGTGCCGGGAGTAAACGCGTTTACAGACGACACGAGATTTTTAATTAGATAGCTACGGCTCATTAGCGCACGCGATTCAATCGCGATCAAATCGCGACTTGCACGACTTTTAATCGCGACTTGCACGACTTTTAATCGAGATTAAATCGCGTGTAAACCGCGTGGGACCGGACCATAAACGTAATCGGTACTGTATGATGTACCCCTGCATACCATAGTTAAGTTTCACCATGCACTTAAAATGCTGCTAAAATTGTACTTCCCCTCCTACTGTAAAATGAAGTCCCCCTCATAACAAATAAATTTACAGCACATTGGTTCTACCGAGAGTCTATAACATGAAGAATATTGAAACTGGCTTGAAACAAACGAGCTTCATACAGATACAATTTCTAGACATTAGAGAGGATGACCAAATCAGGAATGTAGTTGCAGTTCGGACATGCGGCGGTGTGGCTGTGGCACTTGACCTGCCCGAGTTGGGCTCTTAAAACTGGCATTAAACACATGAACTTCATACAGATACAAGTTTAAGACACTAGAGTGAATGACTGAGTTCCTACCTGCGGCGGTGTGGCTGTGGCACTTGACCTGCCCGAGTTGGGTGGGGTGGGGTTACTGCTCCCACTGCCCCCGCTCAGGATCTCCTCTGTCACGTCCCGCCCCGTGTTGTCTGTGATCTTGATGATCTTCCTCTCCCTCTTCTGGGGCAGCTGCTGTTGCTGCTGCTGAGTCTGTTGTTGCTGTGATGGAGAAAAACAGAAACAAAATTCACTTGTAAAGAAATGTCATGGTTATGAGCCTGTTATAGCCCAAGACTACATTTGTCATAACTCAGGAAGGCAGAACAAAACATACAAATGCAAATCTTTAACACTATCCACGCCCCCCCCCCCCCCAATTTGCGTTTCTTCCTTCAGTCAAATTTAGACAACAAAAAGTACAACTGTCTTGTCAAGGATGCATTGTGTATCTCAGTCAACCAATGGTTGCAGTTCATTACCTTGATGCCAGGGGGCAGTTTTGTATGCATGGACCATATCTTGTAACTTCTATTAGTACAGAAACTCGTAAAAATGTATAATCATATCCAACTCTCGACTTTTCAGATAACGAGTATAAATTGGGTCAGGGACAGGTCACTTTCAAAGAAAAGTCTTCAACAGGAAAGTTGATTTTGAAAAATCCTCAAAAAAAAACTTATGGAACATGCATCTGAAAATATTGTTGGAATCTAACAATGAAAATCATGTCTTTCCTTCTTTAAATCAAACTGAATTCTGTCATAAAACCAGTCTGTGACAACCAAAACCAGAAAGAAAGGTCAACAAAGAATAATGTCCAAAATTTCTACTCTAAAATAAAAAACAAAAGATAAAACAAGGAAAACGGTGACTCACGAGAGGCGGGGTTACCTGCTGAGGCGGCTGTGGGGGCTGCTGGGAAGGGATCATGGTGATCTGTCCTGTGGGCATCGAGGGCGGCCTCTGCTGCTGGGTCGTCTGCATGGGCTGGGCCTGGGGCGCGTACCCATAACTCTGGAAATCTGGGGAACGGGAAAGAATGGTTAAGGTTTCTCTCTGCTGCGTTGTCTGTACCTGTAACTCTGGAAATCTGGGGAACGGGATAAAAGGGTAAAGGTGTCTGTACCCGTAACTCTGGAAATCTGGGGAACAGGATAGAACGGTTAAGGTGTCTGTACCCATAACTCTGGAAATCTGGGCAACGGGATGGAACGGTTAAGGTGTCTGTACCCGTAACTCTGGAAATCTGGGCAACGGGATGGAACGGTTAAGGTGTCTGTACCCGTAACTCTGGAAATCTGGGGAACGGGATGGAACGGTTAAGGTGTCTGTACCCGTAACTCTGGAAATCTGGGGAACGGGATGGAACGGTTAAGGTGTCTGTACCCGTAACTCTGGAAATCTGGGCAACGGGATGGAACGGTTAAGGTTTCTCTTTGCTGCTGTGTTGTCTGTACCCGTAACTTTGGAAATCTGGGGAACGGGATGGAACGGTTAAGGTGTCTGTACCCGTAACTCTGGAAATCTGGGGAACCGGATGGAACGGTTGAGGTGTCTGTACCCGTAACTCTGGAAATCTGGGGAACAGGTCCTGATATAACCTCTCTGCTGCTAGGTTGTCTACATGGGCTTGGCCTAGGGGGTGTACTTGTCACGGTGGCATGGTAGTGAGTCAAGTCAAGGATCAGGACAGAGGCATGATGTTGCGGATATGATAGACTTTATTCGGAGCTCTGGTAGACACGTCTTTCTCTGTCGGCTTCTCTCGCTGGAATCCCCGTACCCTCATACGTGTCACTTCTCCCGACCCCTCTACATCTGGTCCCACTTAGTCCGGTGACATTCCCCACACCAGGGGTTAACAGTGACTTAACACGCTGTCACTTCGTGACACCCTCGTGACACCTCACCCCTCATTTTTTAAAACAATTTCCACATTGTTGACAGCTGTTATCAATTATTGATTACCGGGACATATTATCAGGAAGATCATCACCGCTTTTCTTTTACATACTTCTATACAATACTACTAATTCTTCTACAATGCAGGTCAGCGACATTCCGACATTTACAAAACAACAACAAAAACATAACAATTTACAACAACAAAAGTTCATCAAATGGTTGCCAGGTGTCCCGCGCCAACTTCCTCCTCGGCGGCCGGCTTGCGCACTTCCGGGTGTGTCCCGGAACCACAGGAAACGACAGGAACTCCTCTGCCCGTCGGGAAGAGGCTTGTCTTGTCAACAGAGGCCTCCCTGCTAGATGCTCCCACGACGGCGACTCCTATACGACGTCGGGCCCTCGGGGCATCGTTGTCTGCCGAGTCGTGCTGTGGGATCACGCCTGTAGAGGTTGGGGTCGGACAGGACAACGCAAAGCAACCACTGACGCACATACACATAACACCGGACTTCTAACCTCGACACCTCATCTACGTCTCAACTCAACTCCGCTGCTCTCTCCTCTACCTCTCGACTTAAACATTAATATCTCCTCAACACATAAACACAACAAATAGACCTTCAGACAACTACATGAAACGCCGGACACCCCTGACCTGCTATATGGTAACATCATACGAACTACACATTACTATCCCGGGGAGTAAAACCCACATGTATATCTATAATTCTATCTCTATATGTCTATCTTACATCTAAACTGACCTATCTGGTGACTCCCCCCCACTGACTTCCGCCACGTCCGCATGATACTCGCTGCTCAGCTAATCTATACTGTATTCCTGATAGCACTGACATAATTTATCTAACATTGGTTGCCTACATTCTAACAAGTCTAAAACTACTACAACAAAGCTGAACAAAGTAAGTAACAGAACTAGGCCGGTGTGCACGGTGCGCCAATGATACTATGCGAGCCCACCGACCTTCCTCCTGTGTCTCTCTCTGTATAGACTCTCTGCCCGGGCCTGCTCTTTCTCCGGTCACCATCCCGCCCGCCGCGTGGCTGTCCAGCCTTGCCCCGGCCACTGCCGCTCTCTTTGCCGCTACCGCAGGTCGTTACTGCCGCAGGCACTCCGGGCCGGCTCTCTGTCAGAGTAGAAGTCGGCCTGCATCTCTCGGACGACGCCTCCTCTGCTGCTCCCTCTCGCTCGCCTCGGCCACCGACGCTCGCCTGTCGCCTGCCCCTTGCTGGACTTGCTGGTCAACCCCGCGGGCTCGGTACTCCGGATCGGCACTCTGTCCTACGTCTCTGAACGGCTCTCGTCTGCCCCTGTCCCGTCCGTTGAACTTGACTCACCCCAGCCGTACTACCAGATGTCACGGTGGCAGGGAGTGAGTCAAGTCAAGGATCAGGACAGAGGCATGATGTGGCGGAGATGATGACTTTATTCAGAGATCAAGTGGACACGTCCTACCCTGTCGGTGTCTCTCCTGGAATCCCCCACCCTGATACGTGTCCCTTCTCAAACCCCTGTACATCTGCTCCCAATTACTCGGGTGACACTCCCCACACCAGGGGTTAACAGTGACTTAACACGCTGTCACCTCGTGACATACTTACAACTGAACAAAACAAATACATGGCAGAGAAAAAAAGGAAGCAAATAACTTCCAGACTCAACCAAAAACTTTAAACTGCAAAAGATACTGTTCCACCAAGATACTGCACTGTTGCCTAAATATTGTATCTGATTATCAATATTGCATAAAAAGTTTTAAAAGTTATCCTTATAACAAACACAAAACACAACCTTCTAAACTAGAGGTGATAACACACTGCAGATAAATAGACTAAGTATTGGTGCCTACATTGTAGTCAGGCTTTTAGCCAGGCATGCGTCAACGTTTCATCTGGACGCACTTTTCTTAGAATAACAAGAAATTTGACGCTCTGGACCCCCTTACACTGGGAAAAAAATCCTCTGACAGGCATGAAATTCTGATTGACCAGGGATGCTACCAGGTCATCTGTGGTCACAGTCTTCTTCTGAGACCTCTGTAACAGTACTTTTACCTCTTAGGATACCTTAGAATGCACTTTTTAAACTTAAAATCATCAAAAACTCTGCACCATGGAAGGTGGATGTCCCCGGACCCCCCTACAACAGTTACTTACCGCGACTCAACAATAAATTTGGACTCCCTATAATAAAATCCTAGCTAAAAGCCTGATTGTAGCTGTTCCCCGGTCCTTAGAAAAAACACAAAAACACAACCTTCTAAACTAGAGGTAATAATACACCACATATAAGCAGTATTGGTGCCTACATTGTAGCTGTTCCCCGCCTGTCCTGTAGGTGGCCTGGGTGCCGCCCGGTCCAGGGCCCTGTGGCGCCGGCTGGAAGTACGCCGTGGCGCTCTGGATGGTCGGCTGTGGTGGTTGGAAATGGGGGATGGCTTGCGGACGATACTGCAATACAGGGGGGTACTGAGTACGGAGTTTGGGAGTTAGTACAGCGGACAGGCGAGAGCAAAGCATAGCAGAGCACACAGCATAGCAACACACAGGTAGGAACACTCACACTGTCAGGCAATTAGCTCTGCAAACATGTTGGACTAACGTTGACATTAACTCAAGATTCACAGAGTCTGCAAAGGTGGCAACAAAGCAGAATTCACACTCTAGTTCTGTCTCACTCACCATGCACTTTTTATGGAGGTTCGGTCAAGATTCAAACTGTATTATTATATTAGAGGTAGGTGTGTGTATGAAAACTGGAATGGCTTGTTCTAGTCAGTTGGAAATAGTGTATTCACACACAACGTGTCATACAGAATTCACCAATTGAATCATCATTCTAGATGCCATTTTGCAACCAGACCATGCTCTTTTGCCCCAACATTTTTCAAGTACAGGTTTCTGAAGGGCTCTTATGACTGTATGAGGACCATTGCCAGGAAAAATACTTGTGTAGGACTTGCAAGTTTTAGTACACCATTTCAGCCAACTAGTCAAATGTTTTGTAGTGTGTTAGCTGGAGTAAGCTACGTTTCACCTACTGTCGTCACTCTAAATTATGAGCGGCATGCATCAAGTTTTTAAAACTATATGTGTACTTATATTTTAGCTAAGTCTTCTTTGAATGTTGTAAATCTTGGTGCATTTCATGTGAATATTGAATATGTCACATGCCTGGCCAACTGAAATAAAACTGAATCTGAATCTTAAAAGCGAGTGAAATATTTTGTGATCTGGTCCTAAGTTTAAATGAGCCGTTATTGTCTAAGGAAGCACACAGTGACAGACATGGACATTAGAGCAGCAAAGTAAGAAAGACAAGTAACAAAGAACACAGCCATGCTACAAACAATGCACAATTATACCTGTACATGCAGTCTTAGGTTCTCCTTTGAAAAAGGGAAAGATTTGAAATGGATGGAAAAATATCTCACCCTATCAAAATACTCTTTTTGATGACAAAACACAAAATTCCAAAATCCTGACAATCAAAATTGCATGGAAACTCCTAAAAATGTAATTTCTTTTAATACAGAAGTTTGTATCTCCTGTTGCAATTCTTTGAAAAAAAATAATGAAACTTTCTCATGAAAATTTTTGATCGCTTTCAGACATATCTGAGTGACATGGGTTTCCCAAGCCACCCAATGGAGAACTCAACTAACCACCGCTACTTCAGGCCTTGGTGATTCCATTATATGGACTGGATGACATTCGCACATTTCCAAAAGAAATGTTTTTCACCATAGTGTAAATCATGCAAAGCAGCAGCAAAATGAGCAAATATATGCCACACGTTGGTAAAAATATTGGCAAACAGACTTGTATCAGAAAGCCAAAGTCAATGCCAAAGTCAAGAAGATAAGTAAAAGAATAAAAACGAAGAATTGTATTGTTACCTATACCATATTCTGTGTTTGCAACTTCTTTCTTTGCCAACCTTTTGTTTCTGCCCACGTTTGCATCATCAGTTTTGGGATTACAAGAGGATGTCATCCATATACAGTAGAAGCTGTTTAATTGCACACCCCATTTGCCAGAGTATTTCATGCAATTATCCAGATTGTGCAATAATACGAAGTTATCCAGCTGGACTGCACTGGTTTCGGATTTTGGGATTTCCGTGCCATAAACAGAAGTGTGCGGTTATCCGTTGTGCAATTAACAGGCTTCTAGTGTATCCAATCAACATGGCCTTACAAGAAACAACCGTGCCTTACCTGTTGGGGTATGAACAGCGTGGGTTGTGGGTACGCTTGCTGCGGGACATGGCCAGGAATCATCTGGTTCGGGTGCTGGAACATCTGAGGGGGCGGCGCCGACGTGACCGTCTGGGGAGCGCTATATCTCGGCCCCGTTTGGTACGGCACTCTGCCATTGGCTGTGGGACCCGAACTTCTGTAGTAGGGCTGGGGAGGGGGAAAATTTACGAACGTTAAGACCTTCATTTCACAGACATAAAAAAACAATCTTTTCAGTGTTCAAATCATCATCATCATCATATCGTTCCGCACCAGTACCACAGCCAGGCCATGGCCTTCTCTCATTAGCTTCTAGCAGGTCCCAGTTAAAGATGATGAGGCCTAAAAGTAATACACAGTCCTGTGTTCAAATACAATTCAACCTCTATAAGTGGATAAAAATGGAGATATATTTCCGGGCGTTTCGACTGACATCCATCACTCTTCTTCAGCATCACTAGGATGAAATGGCAGAAACAATTCAACTTACAAGTAAATCTTACTAGAAAAAATGGTTGCAGGGTTGAACATTTTCTAGTAAGATGTACTTGTATTCAACTGTTTTTGCCATTTCATTCTAGTGACGCTGAAGAAGAGTGATGGATGTCACTCAGAATGTCCAGAAGTACATCTCCGCTTTTTTTCAGTTGTGGAGATTGAATTGTATTCGAATATTGTTTACCTGGATGTCTAACCGTCATAAACATTTTTCTAGTAGGTTTCTGACATGAATATGTCAACACACAATTGCAACACAACAACAATACGAGAAGGATCCACTCCTGAGGCATTGACTAAAAGCTTTTCTAAGAAATACATCTTCCTGCATCTTATTTGTTGTAAGATTGTTTCTGGCTTGTGACAGAGTAAAAATAGAGAGAAACTGTTTTAAACAAGACGCAGCTTACCTGGTGGCCTTGTCTCGGACCTTGGTGCTTTGGAATCAGAAGAGAGAAAAAAAGAGCAAAGAATTTTTAAGAATCAATTCAAATTACATACTGGAAATCAAACAGTTGGCATATAAGGGTAACAGTTGTTGATGTAAGATGAATTGTGATTAGTTACATTGCATGGGTGTGAGTAATGATTCTTCCATCAGAACCAATCATGGTCCAGATGACAATTAAGGACACACCGATTGATTTCCTTGGTTCCAACACTCTCCAATTTCAAAACAGAGCCAAAACATAATAATAGATCAACGATTCTAGAAAAGACATTTTTCTGATTATTCTTAAAGGAGTCTTAGAACAAAGGAGAAAAACTGATGCGATTCATTGGAAGGGAGCTAGAGTAAGGTGGTAGGTTGTAGTGAAACGAGCGTAAAAAGATGCGTAAATTTCATGTTTACCTGTCTCGGACCTCCCTTGTGGTGCAGTGGGTTAAAAGCAAGGGGATTTTGGTTACAATCTGATCAGATACAGCATGTAGTACTAGTAGTAGTAATTCAAATGCCTGTATGTTCTAAGGCAAACTACCTAGAAACTACCTAGAAAGTACATGTTTCCTTGAAAAGATGGACTATCTAGCATTCTAAAATGGATGCCAAAAAATGCAATGTTATATGCATGTTCATGTCTTCAGGGCTCAAAAAATTTTTTGTCTGTTAACTGCAATATTTGTCAGTTATCTAAAATATTCACTTGTAATATTAACAACTTTTCCAAATACCAAATAATCATTTTTCACAGACATTTAATATCGCAGTAAAAGTGGAAAGGAGATTTTCAGTGTTCTACGCTGGCAGTCTAAACAATACCATAGCACACAAACACTGAAAAAAAATTACCACGATTTACGGCATCATCCTATATGACTTTGTAACTCCTTGCAACTTTGCAGCCTGAACCATTTCGAAGAATGAAAATCATGTTGCACAATTTATTCTACATATCCAGGGCTCGAAATACTGGGGTTTTGTGCACCCAGGTGCACCCAAAATTGGAGCTGTGCACCCAATTTTTTTCAGTGGGTACACCCAAATATTTTCAGAGGCTTATGTATGTTAAGATGTCAGTATACTAAGTAAACACCATATCTATGTGTTAGAAAGATAATAAAATGACTGTCATAGTACTTCCGTTTTCTAAAGAGCGCCGTTCAAATTACTAATTTAGTAGGTTTGTAGCCTGATTAAATCTCGCTTATAGCAGCCCGCCAAACATCCGCCGAGTTAGAGCCCTGGACAGCGGAGTTTGTGTTACACAGACTAGTAGGTTTGCAGTTAGGTTATTCTGATATTCTACTCTATTTTATGTGGTGCACCCAAAAATTCCCAAAAATGAATTTCAAGCCCTGGTATCTAATTGTAACATGCAATCTTTAAATTTTCGTCCCGCGCATTGCAGCTAACAGACATGTATTTCGAGCCGGGTCTAACTATAGTTGTTTTGTGTGTGTATAAAATAAGGCAATAGTGTGAGGAGTGAGCCAGTGAGTGTGCAAATATATGAAGAGAGCTACCTGCATGTGTCTGCCCATTCCCGGCTGTCATGCATAAGAGGGGCACACAAACAGTACACACAGTCACAAGGACGTACCACCCAACACCACCCACAACGTGGGACACCAACCAATCCTCCCACGGAAGGCTTGACTTTGCAGGACTTTCCCATCTTATCTTTCTACAAGTCAGGTGTTGCAACTTTCTGCTAAATATGTTGATTGTCAGAACTCCATAATCACTAGCAAGTCTACATTTTTAGGTGAGAATCCACAAGACCATTACACGGGACTCATTTACCTGCGAACATTCCTAAAAATTGTGTAGTATTTCATCTAATAATGTCCATAGGAGCTCGCAGACTTGTTGCTCTGTTTTGCCAGCTTCACAAGAGTTTCTGTCAAACATCGAGTTGCTTTCCACAAAAGTCAACAAAAGTAGTTTTAATTTTATGATAGGATGTTTTGGGACATGACTGCCAACTACTTTTCAATAGTCTCATGTCAATTATATTCTTCAACAAATAAAGTTCTAAGTTTTCCAGAAGAAAACATGAATGCAAAATATATTCTTTCTAATATGCTCTATAATTTACAAAATGGGAAAAACTGCAAAGTCAACCTGTTACATTCACAGCATAGCAATTTCAACTTGTCATATTCCATCCCCAAGGGAAGCATTGGTACACATTATACACAATCTGTTTGAATTTGAAATCTTATCATTCATTACGATGATTAGGTAATGTTATAAGAAGAGTACAATTTTTCATGCAATTATGCGAGATAGTCAGAGGAAAGCAGATCCCCACCTATACTGTGTATTAACACTTTGTCAACTTACCTTACTTGAAAGCTGTCCACCCTTTCTTACAACCCCTTTTCATAGTACTAGCTACAATGTATGGATTTTGTTTCTAATGAAAACTATTAGGTTAGCTCCTGAAAGTGATGCTGAATACACCACGTTACATTTTATTTATGTCATACCCACCCGAGAAAACAACTTTCGATGCAAAATGCGCCATAAGTTGAGTAAACTTGGAGTCCTCGAAACAAAATTGTAACGGGAGCAATGAATTCCGAAGTCCGAATCAGGTATTCGAATTTTTGACCGCGGTGCACTTGGCAAATGCGAACTACGTTCAAACTTTTTATGCGATACAACTTCGAAGCCAGTGTGATACGGCTTTTTATCATCTAGTCCAGAACACCTGTGTTGAACGTTATCGCGGCCCAGGTATGACATAAATATATATGCATATATAACAAAGTAGAACATAATAACCGATGCCTAATAGTTCATAAATGCCTGAACCAATGTTCCTATCCTTACCTGGGACGACCTGTGGCCTTGTGACATGGATACTGAAGCATACATCTGAGTCTGTTGGGACATTTGCGGACCCGGGGAGGGGCCTGTAGGGGGGGTGCCCACCACGGGAGGGGGGCCCTGGCTGCTGACTTGGCCTTTGTTCATGTCATGAGGGGAGGGGGCAGTGTGGGGGTGCCTCCCCTGCTGGATTGGCAAGCCCTGCAGAAAAATGACAGACAAAGTTCTGGTTTAGACAGCATTACATTCTGTATACACTGTATCTACAGAAGGAAAAACACAAAGAAAGAAATCGCTCAACACTCAACAGTGCTGGAAATACCCACTTGCACAACTGCAAACACAACCACATTTTGCTTGGCGTAACTTAATGGCGTAACTTAATGGCGTAACTTAATGTTAAACCTGAAGTTTTGGAACACCGCTTTTCCTCACCAACATGCATCAGCTTTTTTTATCTATTTCTTCATAAGATAAAACACAAGTTTTTACATGTAACTGGAAGAAAAGATAACGGATAAGTAGCTGATTTGAAAAAGGTAATAACTTGGAAGTGGGGCAACCAGAAATTCTGATGGGGCAACCTCACTTTTGACCACTGATCAAGTTTTGACAACATGTTTTAAACTGCAATTTCCATTGCGTTTCACCATTACTTGCAAGGTTATACCAGAAACGACAAAGATCAATGACAACCCTTTCTGGTGCAAAAATTTTGAACATGTCTTTGATTGTCTTCAACTAACATCACCTGTTCAAATCCCAGCCCAGCAATCAGAGAGAGAGAGAGATGGACTTGATGGATAATGTATCACATTATCCACACTACACAGTATAGTGAGCTACAGTGTGTCGTGTGTGCTTAAAAATAGAACCTTTCCACATTTGGACCCATTTTCTACTCATTGTGGGCAACATCTTTTCTAATTGGACCGGATTCCTTCCACCAAATTGGACCTGATTCCTTCAGACAAGTTACCATCCACTAATACCTAATGATAGCATCCATTCAGCCGTGCACACCTTGAGTTCTTCACAAAGATCAAAGACCATCACACACTGTTCAAATTAACATCTACCTGACATTCCAAGCTGTAATATATTTAGCAGATTATATTCGTACCAAGCTATCTTGGGAACTACCACGACTTTCTTAAGATCATTTTTTTTATCTATGCTGTGACCACACCTCATCATTAGCAGCTGTGCTGACATTGATACTAGTTACTATCTTGGGTTTTCTGAAGTAAAACTTGAGTGACAAGGTTCATTTTGAAAGCCATTCATTTGCACATTAGAACAGATTGGATTAGATAGCAAGTGCTATACTTTTCTCTCAATTTTGTAGTACTTTTAACTGTTCAGAAAATAGCTTGCCTTATTCCAAGCTTGTCCAGAAGACGAGACAGAAAAAAATTAAATGTTCTGTTGTAGTAGAAAGGAAAGCTGTCAGCTTCACAAGAGTTTCTGTCAAGAACTTTGCAAACATAGAGTTGCTTTCCACAAAAGTCAACAAAAATAGTTTTAATTTTATGATGGAATGTTTTGGGACATGACTGCTGACTACTTTTCAATAGTTTCGTGTCAATTATATTCTTCAACAAATCAAGTTCTAAGTTTTCTGGAAGAAAACATTAGAACAGATTGGATTAGATAGCAAGTGTTACACTTTTCTCTCAATTCTGTACTACTTTTAACTGTTCAGAAAATAGCTTGCCTTATTCTAAGCTTGTCCAGAAGACGAGACAGAAAAAAATTAAATGTTCTGTTGTAGTAGAAAGGAAAGCTGCCAGGGGGCCGAAAAATCTTATACTTTCTTTCATAAGACAAGACCAAATCTCATGGCAATCAAAGCTGTTACACAATTAAACATTAAGACACAAACATGCATACATAACAAATACTACTGAAAATGTGACAGTAATAAGATCTATCTGCCACTGAAAAATGAAGACCACAACATGTCCTGCATTTATATAACACTGGTTCTGCTGCAGTACCAAGGTTACCCACCAGGAGGCCCAAACTCGACTTGACCTTCTGTTCACGACACCTATCTACAAACTTAATATCACCACAGTTGTTCTTCAGTTATTGCAGCGGGAACACATACAAATACAGACAAACGGAACTGATGAGGTGAAAACAACACCTCCATTCTTCTGGGAGGTAAGAAACAGACCTGCTGCTGAGCTGCCGATCCAGGATGGGTGTATGCTGGGATTGCTCTGGGCTGGTGATAGTCTTCTGGTCCTGGAGAGGGAAAAACAGAAGAAAACGTATAAACAATACTGCTACGGTGCCCAAAATCGCCATGTATTTTCAACATCTCAACCACTACCCACATGCCAAAATTCAAACAAATTCATCAGAAGGATCTAGTGTTATAGGTGTGAACATACAGAGAAACAGTGCCCCAGTCAGATGTGAACTTCCTTCTTGAAGGTATCAAGCTATCTTTTTCTACAGCGTTGTCAATGGTAACATTTCAAGCTTAACTGAAATCACTACAATACCAACAGCAGCTTGCAGATGCTAATAGAATTTTGTGCCTGTTTTCCACAGCTATATGCTTGAGAGACGCCCACGTTCTCTTCAGCTACAACACCTGTCCTGACATAACCCCATCCCAGGAAATCGTATTTAATAAAAGCACACACAGGAAGTGGATCTATTTGAGCTACAGGAAGTACAGCTAGCTAACTCCTGCACAGTCTCATTTCCCTTTAAAATGCATTTCTTATATCTTATTTCAACTGGAGAGCAATGTTCTTGGTCTACTACATAAAAGGAAGTTGTTACTACATGTATTTCAAGGTATTTCTCTAAGACAGGAAGTCAACTCACTGTTTCCTGAATTTATTTAGTTTTACTTCCTCAAAGGACAGGAAGGAAATGCAGACATGTCATAGGTACCTAATGAGGTTTTGCTATTTTTGTTCCTCTTCTTTGTACAATAACCTTGTGTTTTGCACTCTTGTGGCTTTTATTACTATTTTGTGTGCTCGGTAACCTAAATGCATTTAATAAAATGTGTGTTGACTTCTATACTTAATATATTGAAACTGTTATTAAAGATGTACACATAACTACATACATTTGAGATAGTAAGAAAATGCAGGATACTTACTTGGAGGTGGGCCACCTCTTAGTCTGTGTTGGTCTGGGTTAAGGCAAATATTCTTAGAGAGAAAATCATTTTCATTAAATGAGAACAATCCTTAGCATCTAAGAATCAGTAAGATGGTAAAAAAAATACTTCTTATTCTTATGTAACTGAATCATATGTCCCTATCCAGTTTATCGTCTGTTGCTCTGCATATGTTTAGATATGCTTGCACGTAGATGTGTGGGCTTCATTGAATCACATTTAAATATAACCAATCACAGTCTCCTAAATCTTTCTAAAAGCTCAAACTCTTCATCTTGCCCATTTTGACATGAAGCCCCCTCTCACAATCTACACAAACTTGATATCACATGCCAGACGTGTCCTCCACCAACGTGACCTTGAGAACCAATCTCTGACCTTGAGAACAGAGGACGACTTTGGATCCACTACTCAGCTAAGAACCAAGAGCCAAGAACCCCTCTTAACCAGTCACTGATCGTAAAGCAGTACCAGATTTGTGATCCTTGTGCGTTTGATTCCATACCAAAGTTATGAAAAATGATATACTAAATGGTATCAAAAGCCAGAAAGACAACAAAATTTCTTTCAGTTCCAGTTTAAGAAAGTAAGTGGTTTTCATTTTTTTTTTTTGCATAGGGTTAGCAAACATGATGATGATGATGTATGATTGGACCATGAGCCTCTGAAGTCTGGTAACGTCACTCGAGGCTGTAGCACCAAACAAAAGTATTTATCTCCCACCGCCTGAACACAGAGCACGACCACGTTAGAGGTGGGCCTGTTGCCTGGGCAGTGAGTAAAAGGATGTTTAACTTTCTTTATCTTCTACTCCACAATTTTTTCTCTTTAAAAGCAATAAATTGAATTGCTATGGTCTAAAATCAGAACATCAATATTCATAACTGAAAAATGTATCTGTTCTCTGTTCAGATTAGTAGAAACAAGGGCTATCTACTACAAAAAAAAACAACTACAGCATGTCCAGAACACAAGAAATTAAAAATGTAACTTCTGCTAGGGGGCCCATAATCGAACTTGACCTTTGTTTTTCTGACCCCTACCCTTCTACCAAATACTATCAGGATCCATCAAAGTCTTCTCGAGTTAAGCTGTGAACACACAGACAGACAAACATGCTCGGGGCTCGAAATTCATTTTTGGGATTAGGTGCACTGGTGCACCCAGCCTGAAAAATTGGGTGCACCAAAAAAACTTTAGTAATAACCTAATAATAAAACTTAGTTGCAAGCTATCAAATTCTTAAACAAGTACCATGACAGACATTTTTATTATCTTTCTAAAACTTAGATGTCAAGAATATGATGTATACTAGTATACAGTGAAACTTGTATAAGCGACCACGTCTGTAAGACGACCATCGGCCTATTACGACCGCTTTTGGCCGGTCCCGATTTTCCTCCCCATAGACACAAGCATTAAGCAACGTGGCCAAAGCGACCACTTGTCTTCTGTGACCGCGACCACCCCGAATCCGGTCCGCCCGCGACCGAAATGTTGCCGAAGACGACCGCGTCATTTTCAAGTGTGTAGTGGCCTCGATTTTTGATGATATCTGGCGGGAAATCCGCTAAAATCGGCTTGTGTTTTGGCGAAGTAAACTTGCCGAAACGACTGCGTCATTTTCAAGACTGTAGCAACTGTCGATATTTGATGATAACTCGCGAGAAATATCGCTAAAATTGGCTTGTGTTTTGGCAACTAAAATGTTACCGAAACCACTGCGTTATTTTCAAGGGTATAACATCATCGATTTTTTATCATAACTGCCGGGAAATAACGGCAAAATCTGTGTGTTTGGGTTCTGTTATCACGCCGAGCCAAAATCAAACATGGCGCCCAAGAGGTCAAACGGTGTCATTGGGAAAGTCCACTGGAGTGTAGGTAGAAATGTTGCGTGTGTTGTTATTGTACTCTACATTTAAACCATACAAAATGCAAATTTATTTTCATAAAACTTGTTTAAAGTAAAGGTAACAGATATAAGATATCTTTATAACTTTATAACACATTTCATTAGAGAATAAAAGGTGTATGTGTGTCTTTTTGAGAAGCTGCTCACCCCTGCTTCTAGTGAAGCGTCGATTTGTCAACATCTCCATGATTAGAAGCGTCGGTGGGGTTAAACTTGTTTTTCTCGGCAAATTTTCGTCTTCTTGGCAGCGTTGAGACTTTAAGACCCGCGCCAGAAGAGAAACAAACTCACCCACATTATTTTCATGGGTAACAGCGTTGAAATGAACCATTTATTTTTCTGCCGTGCTGCCGATTTGAAAGAAGGTTCCCGTCTTGTCGGGCGTGTGTGCGCGTGCTTTTTTGTTATGGCGGTAAGCTCCCCAACTTATTTCTGACCCGTTGGCTGTGATTCACAAAGTAAAAAGATAGGCAATTACTTGAATTAGCGTTGTTAACACGAAAATTGCATTATAAAACGCTCGTGGGGCGTCGTATTCTCCACTGAAAACAGCGATGTTTTTGTAGCAATATGGACCATTGTCTTGACGGTGTCGCCCATTCACAAGTTTTTGACAGACAATGCCGGCGGGAAAAATGACGCTGCTCCGGCAACAAAAAGCTACGAAAATTTGAAAGAATAGCCCTAAATTTTGGAAACGTTTCAATTTTACATCAGTTGGTATAACAATACTATATGAATCATACAGGAAGACCGTTCAACAGTGATAATGTTTCTCATGCGCAAATGTACAGGTTCGTGGAATTAAACTATTTTAAAGACCATTAACTTTGAAGTCATTGTGTCTGTCCTATCTTGTCACATTTTCTTTCTTTGCACAAGAAGACCACGTGTCTAAAACGACCACTTTGCACTGGTCCCCAGGGTGGTCTTCTTAGACAAGTTTCACTGTACTTTGATATCTTCACATACATAAACGTAAGAAAATATTTGGGTGCACATTTGGGTGCACCCTGTACACCCACAGAAAAAAATTGGGTGCACAGCTCCAATTTTGGGTGCACCTGGGTGCACCTGCACCCAGTATTTCGAGCCCTGATGCTCAAAACATAAACTTCTGGCGAAGGTTAATCAGCATAGACACAGGCAAGCCTGCATATGTGATGCCTTATTTGCAATGCTATCAAACCTCTTAGCAGTTGTCCTACGCTGCTCATTCAACCAGAAAATTATATTTCATATAACGAGCCGGGCTCTCAACGGCTCACCAAACAGCGAGGCCACATGTCATTCCTTCACTGCCAGGCGCTGGCACTATCTACGTTCCATCGCATTGTAGCGTACAGAACAAAATCTCTACGATATCCCAATTCCTCAAACTTTCCCCACAAAAAATTAGCTCACAAAAGGATGTCAAATACTATCATTAAAAAATATACACCACATGTTAATTGTAACTGTAAGAGACATCGAATTTGAATTATTTTGAATGACCCTATCGCCAAGAGTCATAAACCTCATTCACTGACATGAAAAATGGAAACCACAAAATATCATCACATTACCCTTTAAGAGAACACATAGCATCTCCAGCAAATAAAATGCATGACTAGACTAACAGTTTGACTGCAAAATATAAAATCCACACGTATCACAAAAGCAGTAAAGATGAATAGAACGCCGGTCTTGGCCCCGCTGGGAAAACAATTATCTGCGATCGCTTCGCATTTCTCTCTCCTGGAGATGCCCCGTGATGAGATACACGTAGCCTCGCCTACCAATGAATACAAATGACCATATCAAAATCGTTGCGGCAAAATATCACACTTTTACGTCGATTTTTGTTTCAATAAAAAATGAAATGTGAAACACTCTTCTGGCCTTAGCTAGGACTGCATACTGGAAAACATCAATAGAAACGTCTACATATTTTACTGAGTCATTCCTTATTTTGGTCACTCAATAACAGAAAGCAGGAGCCTGAACTGTAAAGGCCAGGGAGAAAACGAAGTGTTCTTGGTGATTTTTAGATCGCGGCTGAAACAAGGAGGTAAGCGAACAGAAGGTACGTGAAGAGGTTACTGAAAAAACTTGCATTTAACCACAGGAAAAATGCCAACATTTACAATATTGTGCCCAAGAATTTGACAAAGCACACTGGGTCACCCCAAAGGAATTCCTCAGACATTACATACGTTCAGTTCATGTTTGAAACTTGCGAGTCCCTTTTGATTTTCAAGCCTACAAATATTACCATCTGTTAATTTTTTGTAACAATTGTCATATGAAAAAAAAAACACTAATGACTTTCAACACTGCAGGGGACTGAATAATCAGGAAGATTGATTATAGGTCAAAGTTGAGAGGTCATCAGTCACCAGGCCCAGACAGTAGGACAGCAGCAGCTGCCTGCCACAACTTCATTAATCATTCAAGAAAGCTTTGAGGAGAGGAAGTTTGGTCAATGGAGCATTGCGGACTTGGACCATTGTCTCTTGGCACCAGCACAGATGTTCCAATCTCAGTTATCCCTTTTCTATTCCTGATGGCAAAATTTTCATGATTCTTACCTCTCCTGTGCATTTATTAAAAACCAAACGATGCTGCACAAGAATATACTATTACTGTAATGATAAAGCGAGTTATTTCTAACAAATTCTTTATTTCTAGCACCCAGTTTTGAAGCAAACATATACTACATATTGTACAAGATTATGTACTATTACTGTAACAAAACAGCTCAAGTCATTTCTAGCAAATCCTTTATTTCTAGCGCTCTTTTGAAGCAAAAGTATGCTACGTATTCCACAACATTATGCACTATTACTGTAACAATACAGCAAGTCATTTCTAACATCCTTTATTTCTAGCACCTGGTTTTGAAGCAAAATGAATGGTAGTGGTCACTGCTTTATGCTCCGCTCAGCTTAGTGTAATAACATTTGACCTTCAGGAAGCAGATGTATTTGACCTTGGATGCTGTGTAACTAGGAGCTACCCTGTAAAAACAGTTGATAGCTTTGTATGAGAGCAACTTCTCAACTTCAAAGTCTTACTTCAAAAGGAAGATTGAGTACATGCATCGATAAAAGGCTCTCTTAAGTACGGTTGAAAAAAACGTTTATTACTATGATGTACAAACCTTTGATGTCGATACCATTTTGTTCATCAATTTTATTAGTCATGTGAAAGGACCTAGATGGCAGGAATTCTAAAATAATTTTAAGGAAAATATATAAAGATATAGAAAATTAGTGACATTCTGGCTAGACGCCAGAATAAGCGAAAATCAAATAAAGTGAAACACCTTTGATTCCTTCTCAAAATAATTTTTCTTAGGAGAAAAATAATACATGACCTTTCATACTACACTTCCCCGCAAAAGATATCTTATCCATTCTGACAGCTGTGATGAGCTATCCTCTCTTGGGTCATTGGCTGCTAATGTGTTTGAATATTTAAATCAACCGTGTTAAATTTCAATGCTTCTGAAAACTCACTGACTTCCTCGAGTTCCTTACTTTATGATATGTTCATCTCTGCAATACGTTACAAAAATTAAACCTAAGCAGATTTGATTGGATCTGCATAACGAAGTTAGAGCACGGGTTAAGCAAGCTGAAGACAGGCGTGCATGTGCCATTCTAGTGACACTAATTTGGCGGGAGCATCAGTCAAACAGCGCCGCCGATCGATTCATCAGTCTGGGTTCAGAGGGCCCAGATTACATGAATAATTCGCGGCATTATTACGGACATATCAGCCGTGTGCAGGTGTGTGTTAGACCTCAACAGCTGCGTACAAACTCGTTCTGGGGCAGAGCATTTTTCTTTTACTGACACGGCAGCTGCATACCTCCTATAATTTTTTTCCTGGTACCAAGGATTTAGGACCACAATTCCTGTAAAAAGACAGCCAAATTTTGCATGACATATCCATTAATGTCCCAAAATGCTTTCCATTTGCACCGTCATAAATCTATCGTGTAATGAATGTGGAAAGGAACATACGAGAAATATTACAGGCTATACTAATTCTAACAGGTCTGGTATTTGAAAATAAATGATACCAATTTTAACTGCTGGAGATTTTCGTAACTCAACAGTTTCACGATGAATTCGCCAGTTGAGACAGTCTTTGTTTATGCAGGGTAATACTACCCACAGCTAGGTACAAGGTCTGGACTTTTCGGTCATGGATGGGTTTCACTTTACAAGTTTAAGGTAGGGGCCATCCAGAAAGCTAACTGAAAACCTACACCACTTGCCAACCTAACCTTTCCCTAACTTTTCCCTAACCTACAAAGGAAAACGTTCTGGCACCAAATATGTATTTGTTGGGGAGTTTATGTAGCAGGGAGGAGGATCAATCAAGCAGTATTTCCAAACTACCTTAACTGTGTTGCTGAAACCGTATTTGAAAAGCGACCAAATATTGTCTGAAACAGAATAACCCATGTAGTCAAAAGGAGAGAGAACATCTGTGAGCTAGAGAAATTTGTATGAACAAAATCATTATTTGAAATGGCCTTTAAAGCAGTAATCTCTCTAGGATATCCATGTATAACTACGAAGATGGGAACACCAATAGCATTGACAAAAACCTTCTGGCTCAAATCTGCATTGGTTACAGGTTAGGCCGCAAAGCAAGGGTTATCCGAGGGTGTATGGCGTGCCACAAATGCTAAAACGGTGTAACGAACCCCACGTTCCGACAAAACCTCAATGTCGTGAACCGTCTCCGGACAATTACACCTGACCTTCTTCCACGCAACACACACACTGCGTCAGTTTCTACACTATCAGATATTATCACTGGCAAATATTGACACTACATGTATAACAAACGCACAGCCCTCTACTTGCAAAATAACACATTTAGGACAACCATCATCAAAAACAAGCGACAGCACCGTTCCTACTACATATATCACCAAATATCACCGTATAGGAAATCTGGAAGAAAATGCATAATGCATGCTTTTACCACATGCTGCGACGAAAGGGTAGAAAAACCTATTTGATATTCAGTCGACATCTCAGCGCATGTCACTCACCACATGAAAACTACATCACGATCAGAATCAGTAATTTTTCACCAAATAAAAAAGCAAGGACAGAAAATCAGTTTACCGCGCATTGCTGGAATGTAAGCAGGGTCCGAAGGGGCCGTTTGGCATTCTGCGGACGTAGCGTTTAGATGTCGGCGTACTTTGATGGATCTTCTAATTTTCCAAACCTCCATCCTGCATCCGAAATGGTGCAGATAGTGGCGCATCGGAGTGGATCCCACGGGGCGAGGACTCGCCGCACGGGGCACATTAAACCACTCGTTTTCATACCGACATAGTCCCGAATGCATTACACCACAACATGTAGCATTTTTCTTTCTTCCTTTTTAAATATCATAATTTTTCATATCAGTACAGCCCTCCCTAGTGATATCCTTGAGGTTTCTTGTCTCTGATACAAATCACATTATTTCTGTAATAACTTAATATTCTTACAAATTTCTTTTATATGCTACGTGTCAAGATTATCTCGATTATAAAAGTATTTGATGCTGTAGTTTTGTAAGTTTGTGCTATAGTGATGCTATTTTGTTGAAGCCATCCAGAAAGAAGTACCATTCCTTCAGCTAACAAGAATCATACCTGCTTACGTTATGGTAAAAATATATATTGAATTCCTCAGCATAATGACTAAATTCAACCTCTTGCAAGTGTACCATATTTTTAGATGTGGAATTACTTTATAAAAGCAATTTCTAATCTAGGTTTATGGTGTTAGTTGACGTTAACTTTTTAAACATTTTACGATACGTTTCTAGCACTAGAAGATGTCAGAGTCAGAGATAAGAGATACTCGAAATCAACATGCCAACCTTGACTGAGGTACAGGTTATTGCTGGTTGACCTTGGTACAACAAGAGCTGAGAGTGAAACATCGCTATTCTGTATTCTAGTTCTCGGGTCATGGTCATAGGTTTTTATAGTATCAACAGCTTTTCAAACACTCAACTTATCAGTAAGGAAAAGGACATACGGTGTAAGTTTTAGAAATTAATAACAATGTTTTTTGAAACCTTAGCTACAGATTGCAGGTTTTTTTTTAAATCTAACAACTTCCCTTCCTGGATTTTGTCAATTCAGTCAGTAAGTATGGCCTTTTACTTCTGCCTTGTCATTATGACAAGTGACAATTAAGTATAATCACACACAGCATTTGCCCTGTCATTACTTCCGGATGGTGGTACCAGCACCACAATACCAGGAAAAAAAGACTTACTCAACATGATTACACATAATTCACAATCCAAGGAAGGTAGAAAGGGTAGCAGTTTTGGGTGACCAGGAAATGCTCAGTGACGGCAACAAAAAATGTTGGGGATGACATTTTTTTATAAATACGAAACCTTGAAGTAACCAACAACAAAATGAGGTAACCAACAACACGAGCAAGTACATGCCAAGTAAAGACTTTCAGTGATAGCTTTCAGTGGTTTTAAATTTTTAGTAGGGGCGTTGTAACAACCCTGTTGTGCAGTAGTAATACATAGGAAAAGCATATACGCTATGCCACGGATTCCTGGTAAAATGATTGGTTACTGCAAAAATAAACCAATCTTGAAAATTGCAAGACTAATAATGCTTTGCTGCTAAATTTGTCTCATAATGCAAGGCACAAACTGAAATCAGACATTCCCAAAAACAGCATATGCAAAAGTAAGCATGGTCAAGTCGGGCATTTATCAAGAAGGAAAATGATACTAACAGACTTTTCTTTTCTTGAAACTATACAAACAGCTAGCCTCCTTCTTTTGACAAGAGGCAACAACATATAGATAAAAAAAGATCGGGTTTTCTATTTGATCCTATCATATTTTGCCGCTTTTTAAAACATTATGCAGCCAAGTGTTCACAGGTAGACACACAATCTAGAAGCTACAACAGATCTATCAAAGCAAGACCTGCCTTGCTTTTGATATCAGCTCCTATCTATACCCTAAGCATCTTTAGGACTTTACTGCTATGGGAAATGCTGTGAAGTAAAGCCAGTAGGCAAGCGCAGAGGGTGTTTAAACTCCATACATTAACCTAATTCTGGGACAAGGGATTCAGTGTTGACTTAACAAATAAAATCATCACCAAATCTTCTCGTATTTAGTCCCCTATCATTGCAATTATCGTCATCTAAACTGGAACCCTTTGGGACAGTTAAGTTAACAAGTAAAGAAGGGTAATATTTCCTACTATGGGTTCTTTTCCTGTGTGCAACATCTGTTAAAGCAAACACAAATACACATTACAGGGAAAACCTTGAACTCACTGCCCCCGCCACCCATCAATTGTCGCCTTTCCCACAGGCACACATCAGCATTTTCATAAAGTGAAGTCATCGTTCTAGGGAAAAAATGGTAGAATATCGAGATCAAGACTTAACTATACAGAAATCTACTTTTCTCAATGGTTGCAGCAAAAGACTATAATATCAACGAATATCTTGGTCCGTTGTGCAAGGGAAATTCCACTGCTATACATCATACAATGGACGGCAATCCAAAGCTTACATGTACCAAGTCAAATATTATTTTGCAATCAATATCAATCTGACAGATTTTCTTCTGGCTATCATAATAATCTACCCAGAAATATCACACACAATAAAAACATAACATGGACTACAAATATCACAATGATAATTTCATATTGACGGTAGTTTTTCTTCATCTTAACAGTTTTTTCACCACAAAGAAACCAGCAAAGATAATGATTTGCACACCTGGCTTAGAATTAATTACAGAAACTACTTCAGTCAAATATGCTTCCATATGTTAAATGGTTAATGAACTGACCTTGCATCTAGCAAAACAAAAAGATATATCACAAATAAACAAGAAGAATTTACCAATATTCACAGCGATTTTCACCACAAAGACATCGTGGGAGAAAGTGACTTGCGGACCTTGACTTTTAACCTTTAGTTAGACCTTCTCCTGTTGCCAGACCCAGACAAAAACATGGCCTTTGTTTTGATTGCATCACTGCCGTCCCATGATCCTTTTCACCCATACATTTCCCCCCAACCATGAAGAAGGGGTTGTCTGTAAGGTATGTGTGGTTGTTTACAAAAGGTGGTCAAGTCTCCTGCATAGGTATTTACACAAGGTGGGTATTAAGAAACGTTTGAGGGGAAAAAATGTCTGAAGGAACAAAAAAGTTTGCATAACAGGTTTAGAGAAAAAAACGTCATGAAAGAATACACAATGAGAAGACAAAAACTTACAAAAAATACAACAAAAATGCACAGATTTTTTCCTATCTCCATCCCCCTACTGCAAAAAAAAAAAACGTAAGTATACTGTAAAACTCATATTTGTGGGGACTTAATTTGCAGAATGAAAAAAAAGGTATTCAGTATTCTAGGTCCACAGTCAAAGCATCTATAATAACATTTCAAGACAGAAAGTAGCTTCGCAGAGCGAACAACACAGTCATAACACCAAGGTGAAAATTTCACGATTTATCGTACTTAACCACAGGCCCTTCACCTATCCTAGTCTCTAACACCTGAACCCTTTGTGGCACAGTCGAGGGCACTGTCCGCAAACTGCCGAGTCATCGGCCTTGTAAGCATGTTACAGCAGTCAGTTACTATTTTGGGAGCGACACAAAGGTTTGGTATTTCAACGTGTAAACAGGTAAGACACTGTTGTACCAACTGGTGAGATCCCACAACATGCCATCCACATTTGGGCTGGGGCATACACGCACAAAGCAACATTTGTTGTAATAAATACATCCGTGACATTTGTATCTACCTAAATACTACAAAGCCTTCAGTAATAAAAATCTTGAGGTTTATTTACCACACATACTAAGCAAATAGTACAAAGTAAGGAAGAAAATTGGAAAAGAGCTAAAAAGAACTGTTCTTGTGTTCACATTGTTGGAACTATTTTCTATTGGGTAAGATGTTTTCACTTACTTTTTTCCAATTTCACTTCCCTAACTGCCCTCAAAAACCATGCCAATGGCCCACCTTTGTCTATTCAATGTGCACATTAACTGCTAGAGTCCATTGTAAATGCCCCTGGTCCAAATACAGCCATGTAGCACCAAAAATAGAAAGCTATTTCTTCACAGGGATATCCCCATACCTCTGCAGCCTACATATCTAACAATGGTAACAACTTGAATTGTAGAATTTGCTGTACTTTGACAATTTTCTGACCCACAAAAATCTACAAACCAAACAATACACAAAGAGATGCTATAGAAATAAGTGTACAACACCTTTGGCTACATATGCTTTTTAAGTAAACAATGTGACAGAAAACTCCTAACAACTGAACAAGTACAATGTATCTTTCATACTTCATTTTTCTCAGTTGTGAAATACACAACACTGAGACCTAACCTTTATGCAAATGAGCAGCTGTATGTGCACTTGTTGTCTCTGACCCCACCTAAGGTCCATGAGTCACTGGTGCACCGCATGCAGCTAAATTAAACATGGCCAACATACCACACTGTACCAGACACATGCACTCTTGCACGTCTGTAACTTGGCTCACAAAAAAAAAAAAGATGGAAACCATGAAACACCCCATATTTCCGACCTGGGCCACAAATAGGAAATATGCTGACAATATTCTATTTCCCTCACTAAACAAAGAAAAACATGAAAGACCACTACAAAAAGGTGCTGTTTTATACAGGGATTTTTTTACTGTTGATCCTTCAACTCATCACAAAGGACTATGTATAACTCTCTCTATAAACCAGGTTCATTTTGTTATTGATATAGGCTAAGTGTGTGAATGAAATGGGATAGAGGGGATATCTCTTTGAGGACCTGGATAACAAAATCATCCAAGCTTTAAAACAATCATACCCCCAGAGACATAAGGATTCACCTTCCTTTCATTCCAAGCCAGCTGCCACACGACCAACCCTTTGTTTGTATTTACCGTCGTTCCCGAGAGAAAGCGTTTATCATCAGCGAATGGCTGCGAGACAGTTCAACAAAGAAGAGCGGTATCCTCACACACCTGTGCCCGCCTAAAGGTCAGAGGTCAACCTGTCTGATCACAGATAATACACAAAGACATCCAACTATAAAGAAACAATTTAGGCAAAATCAAAGTAGAGTTATTCACTAATCTGTTCCCTCTTTTCTTTAACATTATCACTTAAAGCTTGGGAAAAAAAAAGGACTGGTTTCACTTCTGCTTTCTGCATCATTGTAAGAGAATTCTTGTTGTTTAGGATTTAGAGTCCAAATATAGACTGTCTGGCCGAAAGGGCAACACATCTGTCACAGGTAATAACTCACGTTAATGCAAAGGTCTCTCCAGCAAAACAGATTATCGCACCCTGGCCCAAACAAGGTCACCTCTTCACTCGACTTCCTGACAAATGAAATAAAAAAGAGCAAAGGAGGAGCCGCCTACGCTTTCATGCCTGGCCTAGAATGATAACAACTAAATACACATAAAAACCCTCTTATATCAGTTATGACTCAATGTTCAGTTATGTATGATCACACAGAGCCATGTTGAGGTATTATAATTATTGATGCATTTTTCTTCAATGAATTCTAATCTGAATATCATTAGATATCGAACACATGTGACTTTCCCATAGGAAAAGGGGTGGGCAAGATAATAACGGATCTGTTTATTGTTGTTTCCTGGTTCCAAGGTAAACCGAACCAAACCATGCATACGCAAAAACAAAGGAATATCCTGTAGCTCTGAAAAAAATGCAAATTTGCTAGTAGTCTTAGCTGCTGAAAAACCAGTAGTTCTTCATCGTGTACAGATTGTTTAACAGGGTAAACTAAAATTCAAATATGTTATCTCACAATGATCTACAGTAATTAGAGTAATGAAACCTGTGTTTCTAAAACATAAGGTAAATTTCTATGTGTGCTACACATCTATTGTAGTCATTGTTTCAAACAATATTCAACTAAGGTACGGAGCACAATTTTTTTACTCGCAGTACATTTCTCCATCCTGAATACTAGTGTATCTTAAGATATAGATGCGCATAAGTCTGAAATTTCTATCTCATAGAACATAACACTTTTACCTGTAGCCAATTGTGTATGAAAATATAAGCAGAAGTAACAAATTATGACAGAAATTACTGTGGAGTATACCTGCTTGATTTAAATCAACACTTGGCTAATATCATTATACAACATTCCTGGCAGTACAATGGCTGCATTCCCACAGAAATCGTCTCAAGGAAAATGTAGGGATTTGACAAAAAATTTGAGTGACGTTCTGGCACATTTTGTGTAAAAATGGCAAGGTCGTAGTTCCTTTCAACAGTGGCAAAATTTGCCTAACAATATGGAGAAAAGGGTCGTCTGGTGACCCGCTCTTCAGGTGACCGACAACAAACCCCTGACTCAAACACGCCTTCTGAGGTTAGTTTAAGTGAGAATTTTGAGAAAGACGTGACAATTTCGGGGTATATTCTTTATCCTACTGGGTGGAGCAAGCTACAAACGTGAGCGGCCATCTTGTCACATGGCCGGCTTGCCGGTGTGGTAAAGGAAACGTGTCACTTAAACGTGACGCAACACGAACTCACACAACAAAACTTCTGCTTTACTCTTACACACTTAACTTCACAAGTTTTTACAGGCGACACATGACAACTGTTAAGCTAGCATCTCACACATTCCGCTACGTAGGCAAAAAACAGACGAGAAGTCACGAAAGACCCAACCCATATTTTCCGGGCCTCTCTCTCACACACAGGCCGGTATGGCTGAAACTGTAACCCCACCTCCCCCTTCCCCCGTTTACTCACGACTTTTGTACGACAAGGATACGTTCTGGAATTAGGTCCTCCACTCTGTGCTTGTACTTGTATCTGTTGAGGGCCTGGAGAGACAGTTGAGTTCTTCCCTTGCTTTAAACTCATTGCAAAACGTCCAGATCACGATGAATGGTTGACCAAGATCGCATGGAAGTCCTTCCACGAAGGACCCCTATAGGCTTGTCTCCTATGAGGGGAATCTCCTGTGGAACACAAAAATATCCACACATTTAGAAAGATCGATTCTTCTTCTACATAAATATGTACTCACATTTGGAATAGATGATGTATTTTAGGCTAGATGGCAACGATCTCGAGAGCAACTTATCAATATGGCGTACCTTCTTGCGATAGCCCGCAAGGAGACAATCGGCAATTTCCGGAAAGTTTCGGGTCGAATCGGATGATGTCATGGATACATAATGAGGTCGCTGTCGTCTAATTCTATTCAAAAATATAATCTCGAGTATTATTTCAAAATATTATATCAAGATTCATACAAAATATCGGAAGAATCGTGAATTGGAAATAATTCTATGGTTGTCAAGCAAAAGTTGTGACCTCTGACCGGCACGTTGCACACACAGTCATGTGACAATCAGTAATGGCGGATGTTCATCACCACTGACACCTTCAAAGGTCACAAGATATGCTTTAAATCGTAAAATAGTAGATCAATAATGTTTTTATGACTACAGTCAGGTTGTTTCGGACAGTTGGAACTGTTGGCGATCGTCGGCGTTGTTTGTCAGGTAAGAAAGCCGGCGTTTTTGCTTGCTTTGCTGTGTTGTTTTTCAGCTGTTCCCCAAAAAGTTATCAAATATTTTTCGACTTCCGTTCCGAAATTATAAGCAGAGGGCTGAGATCAAGAGGGCTATCAAAATGTATGATTTTCTGTAAGTATAAATATAATTTGTGACAATTTTAGATGACGTTTTGGCCATTTTGTTCAATGTCATAATTGATGGGAAAAACAAGTTTGTTGACCAATTATGTGGCAGATTAGCACCATTCTTGTTTACACCAGGGAGGTTCTGTAATTAATTAAGTATTCATGATTATGCAGGCATGTCCACTTGTGAAGTTGTATCTTGCTTATCAAAGAATTGCAAATTGCTGGACATAGTGGTGAATGTGGAGCAAGGCCTACCCAGTTCAATTACTTGTTCTACATCTAAGGAAACTACTGTAAAATCCTCAAATGTACTTTCCATAATCATGGTTTTGTAAATGTTTTTGTCATGGTAACAATTTTTGTTTCATTTCGATTGTTGTTTCTTAAAAACTGGGTATGGCAACTTTGTGACAAGACACAATAAAAAGCTTTCGTCCTTCCAATTTGTAAGAATTTAGAGGGGTGAGTAAGATGGAGAAGAAGAAGAAGTAAGAACAGAAACAAACAAACATGCCGACACCCAAACATACAGATTACAACCCAGCAGCAAGACCACTGCGCTAGAAAAGGCTGATCAGCCGATTCCGGTTTAAGTTTGACGCTACTTGAGTCCGCCTCTAATACACAACTCCCCCATTTCTTTGCAAGATTCGTCCTTGAATCCCCGAGATCGACATCCCTGTGTGGCACATCTTAGCCTGTTACTCACAGTGTGGCACATCCGCTAGCCTGTTACTCACTGTGTGGCACATTTCTAGCCTGTTCCTAACAGGGCCGGTGTGGGAACCAACGTAACAATTCAGAGGGGCGAGTAGGAACAGAAAAAAAAAAAACATGTCGACACCCGGAAATCAAACCAGGGTCAGCAGATTACAAACCACTTGTTTGGATACCACCAACTGAGCTGTGTTTTTATGACTGATGAGGCTCATCCTTCCCAGGTCTGTTTTGATAACTGTATCTGTGTTTGTGTTGGGCTTGAGAAAGCTGAGGCCTGGATTAGATCAAAATTGAACTGGAGTTCAATGAACTCATACTGTCACCAATTTGACCAAACAATATTTTTCAGATGATGTTTCATAATTGTTTGTCACTGATGAATATGGTCCCCCATTTGCATAAATTGTATCAGTTTATTGCCTTCTTCACCCAAAGCAAAAAAAAAGTAATGAAAGTCATATACATGTATAAGCAAGAAAGGTTATTGTATCTTTTCCTCATAAATTATGTAAAGTTTGTCCCTCATTTGCATGATTTACGTCCACATTTTCCTGATGTCAAAAGGCAGCAAGAACTAAATTTGAGCCATTTATTGGTGTGCAAGTTAGATTTTAATTTGCATAAATGATATTTTTCTGTCTCAGTTACAAATTGAAAATTGTATATTTCTATCTCACTTTAGTAGAATAAAAGTATTTTTCCAAGGCAGAAAAACCTGTTGAACAAGTTTTTTAATTCATTTGGCCTTATTTACATATTGTTTTTATTCTTGCTTATCCAGGAAGGGGGCAAGGCCCTGGATTGGAGTAAACTGTCAACAACTGGGTCAACAGGGTCAAAGAACAAGTAGTTGTCTGGAGCTGTTGAATGGACAAAGATTTTCTGTGACCTCTGCAAGACATTTAAGAAACCATGCACTACCTCCAACTGTCCTACAATGACTCCCGCGAGTGGAGCGCAGTGTATCCCACCATGGACCCGGACTTTCCCGTGAACTGCTCGGAACACGGCGGTGTGGAGTGGATATGGCACACGTTCCACCAGTGCGTGGTTGGTCCAAAGGAATACACAGGTTTCATCTTGGGTCTGGTGTCTATACTGTGCTGGATTGTAGTCAGTTTACCGTAAGTATAAAGTGATCTTCTCGTTTTTTGGTTCCTCTTCATTTGTGTTTGTCGATTGGTGCTTTCTCTGATTGTTGACATTTTTGTACTTCCTTTCAAACAAGGAGGTTGAAAAAAAATTTTTTTTCAACCTCCTTGATTCAAAGTATTCGCTTTGGGTTGTTATCCTCTCTGTCTAGGGCATGGTATTCGGTAGGCATAGCCCATCCCTCTCCTTCCACTGCCTTTTACCTTCCTTTTACCTTCCTTTTACCTTTATATTTTATACACTGTATTATTTTGTAAAAGAAAGGGGAGCTTGAAAAATGTTTCATTGCCTTGTAACATCTGCTTGGAGAGTACTGACCAGTCATGTTACTATCATGTGACATTCCTGAGTCATGACCTACTTCCAAATATCCTAACCTTTACTATGACCAGGGGGAAAATAAATAATATACCTCTATAAAATACAACATAACATCAAGCTTTTAAAAAATACATTGTCACAGTCAAACCTGTACAAGTGACCACTGCTTCATAAGAACCACTTTTTTGTGGCCTGTTATATAATTTTTCCCACTGACATAATGATGAAAAGTCCTGTCTATGGAACCACCTGTTCCAATAGACCGGAGTTTATTTGTGACCTTTGCATAAGATGGAAGTGACCTATCACAAGTTACGGCTTATTAGGTAATTTAGGAATTACGTTGATTTTGGGTGGCTCACAAAAGACTAAAAAAAGGAAAAGAGCATTTAGGCCCTCTGTGTCAAATGGCTATAAGTTTTGCCATTTTTCAGTGTATCAAAGTTGTTGGTTTAAATACATTGTAGGCCAACAATGTTTATATAATGTGGTTGTTGATTAACTGTATGTTTACATTGGTTGCACAACATGCCATGTGCTACATGTACACCCACATGTACTGTCCAGTTTATCGTCCATTGTCCCCATCTTGCAATTCAAACTTATCTACTACATTTATTAGAAACACAGAAACATTGAACAAATTTTGAAAAAGGGATATTCCCAACTATGTTAGTGATACACCAGGAAGGGTTACAGTGTTCAAAATACCCGTCTGCAATCTGCAATTTGCAGATAGATTTTCAAGATTGCAGAAGACTGAAAAAAAGTATTTCTACCACTGGGTTAGATAAAAAGTTCTGTGCAATGTATTTTTAGGGCAACACTTTGTACATGTAAGTATTGTGTTTAATATAGCATTTATTTGCTTTCTTCTCTTTATCATATAATATCTGTTTTTTCTTAGCCCCGTCTAATTTTTTTAGCCTGGTATCTAGCCGTATTATAGCTCCTGAGTCTCTTCTGTCCTCTCTGCAAATAGTGGAGAGGACAGAAGAGACTCTGGACCTATAAAAAAAAATAATGTAATACGGCTGGATACGAGGCTATAATTTTTCTCCTTTTCCTATGTCTAAAATTTTTCTTTTCTTTAAATCTGAGAATCACTTACATAAACTAAATCCTCTGAGGTGTAACTGTAATGACATGGATCCAATTTTTTCCAGTCAGCTGTACAAAGGTTGGAAGAGCGGAAACGCTGACACGGCGCTGTCGTTACCGTTCCTGCTACTGTGGCTGTTCGGAGACACGGCAAACCTCATAGGCTGTCTTCTCACGGGTCAACTGCCCATACAGGTCAGCTCCAGAATTATAGAAAATTAACCATGTATGAAATATCATTTGATGATGATTTCCTAGAAAGATAGCAGCATTGTTCTCTCCTGAAGGGAATACACAAGTTTCAACTTTTTTTGCCACCAAAAACTAAACATTTAAAAATCACTGTAAAATCACCAGAATATTGACAGAACAGGACTTTGACCTCTATCATGCGGCAATATCATATTTAATCCATTTTTGTCATCTCTTTTGAAAATTTGAAGCGTTTAAGTTTGAAGCTGTAAAAAGATCGTAGAACCCTTGGGAATCAACTACTGTAAATGCATTTAAGTTCGCGGGGATTTAATTTCGCGTTAGCAGGGTAAATGGACTTTGCGGTGGATTTAAGTTCGCGGTAACACCATGGACTGCAGTCTAATATAATAACAGACAAATGTTCGCGGTGGTTTTAAGTTCGAACATTAATCCACCGCGAACATTTCTGCATTTACAGTATACTGTGCATGTTGTCATACACAGATTTTTCACACACAAGTTTTTCCCATGCAAATTTTTTATGCCCACAAAATCCCAGCCTGTCTTAGTGCACCTGTTGGAATGATGAAATTTCATTTTTACAGTGATGTGAGTTTAACCTTGCTTGTTTTATATAATAACTAATGAAACATTTCCTTGCTCCTCCCATACAGCTATACACTGCAATATACTATGTGTTCATGGACTGCCTGATGATCTCACAGTGGTTCTACTGTCTAATAAAGAACAGGAGAAAAAGTAAGTCTGGTTTTGATACTTTGTTGTATAAGATAGGCCACGTTGATTCGATTATTTGAATAATATCTTCTGAGAACCCCAGAACCGATGCGAGTGTGCAAATAACAATTTGTTTGGTAAAAAAAAAAGTTACATTTGTACTTTCATTTTTATTTGAAATCTAAGTGATCAGGAAGGTTGATCAAATGACTACACAGCCAGCTCTTCACAGTGTATAACACAATTTCTTCATTTCTGGATTTGATCTCTTGATACATTTTTTTAATCATGACTGATAAAAGCACACAAAACGAATTAAAAATGATCCAACAGCATGCCTTGTGCAAATTTATTGGCATAAACTTAAATCTTTCGTTTCTGCAAACAGCCCTGCTGGACCCCGGTTTGGAAATGTGACATAGGCTTTAGACAGTAGGATATGTGTGGCGGGTGGAATTCTGTGAATAAATTTTAATTGTCAGAAATAGTTTTCCTCTTTTTCCTCACAGATAAAAGTTTGAGTTTAGCTGTTCCTGGCGGTGACGATTTTTCTGTCAACAATGCTGTCCTCTCGTGCTGTCTGATGCTGTCACTGAACGGCCTCGTCTTCGGCCTGTTCCCATGGCAACGGGACGCCGCCATGGCAACCGTCAAACACGCCTCCGGACGATCCCTTCTCAACCACCCTCTCTTTCCTGTAAGTCTTTTCTTTGTAATTGATACCTTTTATTATTGAGACACAATAGACTAATACTGTAGTCCCATCCTGGTAAAATATAGACAGATACAAAATAAACACACAAAATGTAAATATGCAGCCATCCTCTCATTGGTCAAACTGTGTATTTTTTTTGTCATTGACACGCTATCATTGGTCAAAAATTTGTAATGGACAATCTGGATCGTTATTTTTAGCACAGTCAAAAATTTGATAGTATGGGAAGATTTGAAACTTGAAAAAGACAAATTGATAAGCGCAGCGTTCATTGTTTTATCACAGGGTTGTAGGTTGAACTTTGGAAGATGATATACAGTTAAAGCCATATTTTATTATTTACCAACTTAAAAACTTTTGCTGCAATATTTACTTCCTCCAATTATATCATCAAGATGGGTAAGTTCTTTAATTTGGTGAATAATCATTATATGTTTACTTTTTTTTGTGTGTGTGTGTGTACTACTTTTTTCGAAGTTCAAATGTCTGAAAAATGCATTTTGAATATGACGGTTTATTAATGTCACAGGATGCCGAGAGTGATGCTGGCTATGCCGTCGGTATCGGCTCCTCTGTGCTGTATCTCGGGTCTCGTATGCCTCAAATCTACAAAAATGTAAGTGTGCAAATGTACTTTCCTCATCAAACATTCTTCTTAACGTAGCACAACATTTTGTAAGATGAAGCATAACAGCTTCCATTTGTATATATCTTGATGCAAATCAAAAAGAACACTTCAGTTATCCTGTTCAAAGTCTTTGACAAAGACACCCCTGCAGTGTTGAAGGGTAGCTGCTTGGGGGCACGCTTTTATGGTAATTCTTTTAGAGCAATCTAAGACCGTAGTAAGTCCCTAAGACAAAACAAAAGCCGTAATTTTTGCTGCAGTACTGAAAAAAGCTGCATGGGGCTCGGAATTGCAATTCTTTCTTGCAATATGTCAAGACACATCACATGCTAAATTCCTCTTTGCTGAATTTAGACTTGCTTACATACAAACACTGTCTTTTGTCTGATGTGACAGTTGCTTGCTTGGTTCCATATTGGTGTCCATCTTATGTCACACGGAAATGTTTTCAGCTTTAATCTTTCCTTCTACCCCAATCGCCCCCCTCCCCACCTGTACATGTCTATCTGGATGTTCTCCCTAGTCATCCATAATTTTATCAGCACTGTATTCTCGCTGTATGTAATGCACTCAAACCCTCCCTTTTTTTACTTATATCATGAATTTTACTGTTTATTTTTCCTTTTGCCCCCCTCCCCAGTGGAAGCGTAAGTCAACAGAAGCCTATCTGGATGTTCTCTCTGGCCATCCATAATTCTATCAGCTATGTATCTATGTACTGCGCTCAAGCCCTCTCTTTATTTACTTATACTGTATCATGAATTGAACTGTTTATTTTTCCTTTTGCCTCCTACCCCCCTCCCCCCAGTGGAAGCGTAAGTCGACAGAAGGCCTGTCTATCTGGATGTTCTCTCTAGCCATCCTGGGGAACCTGCTGTATGGACTCCAGATCCTGCTGCAAAGCACCAAGGGATACTTCATCATCCGCCACCTCCCCTGGCTGGTCGGCAGTCTCGGCACCATGACCTTTGACGCAACTGTATCCTTCCTCATGCCTAATCTCCAAGCAGATCCTACCATAGCATAAGATAGTATCAAAAGCTGCTAAAGGAGTGAAGCCAGTCTAGGAGTGTGTTTGGCTATCGAAGGCTGATGACTCCCTTTGGCCAGCTATACTCCTTAGCCAGCTTTAATACTATCTTATGCCACTGGTACATCTGGTAAATTTGCCTAGAGATTACCTTGTGCCATACCTCGCTAAAGGTCAACACAGGTGTTTGGGACTGGGTGATAACTTGTTTTATGTCATACCTGTGACGCAAAAACGTTCGATACAGGTGTTTGGACCGTGTGATAACTTCCCGTATCACACAGGTTCTTAGTTGTATCACACAGGCTTCCTTCGAGTAAATCGAACTATTTCAAACGGGCCGAATATGGCCTTCGGCCGTCAGACGATCCTTCCCGCGGAGGGTGGGCAGCCCCACATCTAGACACATGTGGATGTCATCCATGCAATTGAATTAACATAGCCCTATGAAAACATTCGTAAGAAACTATAATATCTACAACATCTTCCACCATACGTTTCCATCCTTAACTCTATCCCAGTTATTTCTACAGTTCTTTGTTTACGGAGCTGAAGACGAAGAAAAGGACAATGGAGACACCACTCCTATCCTGCAGACTGCAGATGGGGCCATCTCGGTGTGATGTTGGCTGTCTTAGACTCACAGTCAATCTTAGGAGAAGATTCTTACTACGGAGAAGATTATTACTACTTATGAGAACTTATAAGAAGTACTTATGATCATAGACAAGGATTCCATTTGTGAAAGTGCCCATAGTAGACCTATCCCATCGCACAACGTACATCTGTCTCAACGTGAAAATATGAATGTGTTCGATAAAGCATACTCTTAGTTAGGAATGAAAACTTAGACAGTGGTGTAGCTTGTCTACTATTGGCTGAACTACTACACATATCATTATGATGAAAAGATTTCATTGGTCGCAGTAAATTAGAGGACGTCTATGGTGAGCAAGGTTCTCTTGATAAGCTGAACTGAAATCCCTTGTTATGGAAATATATGTCAGGTTTTAGGATCAAGTTCAGGCCTTGTAAATACTTGTGGGTCTCCTTGGTCTGGATACCATGGGTCGAGCCGTAGATTTGTTTCTGAAAGCTATAAAGTGCTTATAAAATTATAAGTACCAGTCCATATGATGAAGTAAATTAGATGATATTAACCTCTTTTACTTTTACCCTTGATTATGTAAATAAGGCCCTAATTTGGCTGATGGATTCCGATATGGAATACACCGTGTTGTATTCTATCCAACATGGTGCAGATGACATCAAAGGAAAAGCCCTACGCACAAACATACATGTAAGGTCCAAACGTTTAAATGGGGATGGGTGCTAGACTACCTTTTATTCAGCAAGGAAGCGATCAGAGGAGCAAGTGTAGGATGGATATGTTCAAACACAATTAGTAATTGCAACCATAACAAAGTGGCAAAAATATATACTAAGTAAGATGTATGTACATGTGTATACCTGTATACAGGGCTCAAAATACTGGGTGCATGTGCACCCAGGTGCACCCAAAATTGGAACTGTGCACCCAATTTTATTCAGTGGGTGCACAGGGTGCACCCAAATATTTTCTTAGGTTTATGTATGTAAAGATATCAAGTATGCTAGTATACATCATAGTCTTGACATCTAAGTGTTAGAAAGATAATAAAAATGTCCATCATGGTAGTTTGAATTTGAAAGTTTGTAACTTAGTTTTGTTATTAGGTTTTTCTGACATTCTATTTAAATCTAAGTGGTGCACCCAAAAATTTTTTGGTGCACCCAATTTTTTTAGCTGGGTGCACCAGTGCACCTAATCCCCAAAATGAATTTCGAGCCCTGCCTGTATACAATTGTCCATTTGTTGTGTGTGTACACTTTTGTTGTAAGAGTCCTTAGTGCTGCATAATTTATTTTTTGTTGTTGCATCCAGTGCTTCAGCTTCATTGTAGTCCGTCACAAATGCTTTTTATTTTTTCTTAAACTTTTTAAGTTATTCTGAAAAAAAACTGAAGAAGAGTAATGTATGTCTCTCAAAATGTTCCAAACTAAATGTCTCATTTTCATCCAGTTGTAGAGTTTGAATTGAATATTGTTTTACTTGAATATTAAGGTAACTGTAGTATCTATTCCATGTGTAGCCCTCAAGGTGTATTTTCTGTTACAATGAGATGTCTCGAATGTATAAGTACATGTATATGATAGTTATTGAGTTCTTTTGCAGGGAAAAAGTGATGTATTGTCTTCGAATTCTTGCATACTTCTTTTGCAACAAATTTAAAGTGACAAGAAACAACCAGATTTTTATAATCCTTGAGGTTACACTATATACTATGTGTTGTCTTTTACTCAATTCATTTTTCAGAATAACAAATGATGCTTTTAAAGTTGTACAAATATCCCTAGGTTTATCTGGTGACCCTTGGGTGTTGAGTAAATCCTTCCTGTACCATTCAGTTATAGGGTGGTTCCCATCTTCATGTTTATAGCCCTTGGTCCACACAGTAATGCAAGCACTACAGCAGGGGCAAATTCCACTTTGGATGGGTGCTGTATGTATAATTGTGGATTTATGAATATACCTACTTACCTAACGTAATATAGTTAAACAGAAATTTGGATTTTTTCGTGTTACAGTAGAAAGTAGAAAATATGTGATGGCATAAGGATACAGCAATATTCGTTTGTATTAGTTTCCTGCATATGTGCAAGGATATGTATATTTTATTCCATATGTAAGTGTTATTCTTATTTCATAAACAAAAATGTTGTTATGGTATTAGATTTAAAGTGGTTGGGTATTTCAAAATGTAGAAGAACCAAAAGAAAAAAAACGCACAAGCAAGACCAAAGTTGTAAGCACCACATTGTAATGAAGAAAAGAAACTAGTATAAGATAAATAGACTAAATCATTAAAGCCCTAAAAGAGTACTGTAACAGACGGCTTCCATTGGTGATTATGTTAATGTACTGTAAATGTGTAGTTTAGCTACAAAAATTGGTGCCTCAACTCAGCCAAGGAGCTTTTAGCAGATAAAGCTCCTTGACTCAGCTTATGAACTCAACACTTGCCTCTGGAAAGACTTCGTTGATAAAAGCTGCAATGTTTACGAAATGTATGTACTTGTGTAACTGTTAGCTCACATGTGGAAATGGTTTAAACATTCTTGTTTGTACATGCATGTATGTTGAATACAGGAGATGATTTCTTTATGTAGTATAATTAAAAGGACAAAAGAGTTGAATAAGCCATTTCAAGGTTTGGACTGTGCATGAGCAGTGTGGTGTACTGTGGGTAATATGTCAAAGTTGAAGGTTCCTGTTGAAGGTTGAAGGTTTTCTTCACCTTTGACCTATTGCATGTGCAGTTTAAACCAAGAACAGGCTTATTATGCCAGCTTGGGGTTGATACGTTCACACGGTATAATACTCTGGATAATAAACATATGGACTTGGTGGGGAAATCACTGCAAGATATGTAAGAGATTTTTTTCCGAAATGTTTGATAATGAACCGCTACCTTTTTTTATGTCAATAGGCCAAAACAGTTGATTTCCATCGACCTCAGAGGTTTTAACGTGAAAATATAACATGACTAGTCGACATCATAAAAGAATAGGGCATGGGAAAAAACTTGAATGACTTTATTCACTTCATAAAACTGAGTATAATGGAACCAAGGCATAAACCTGGTCCTAAGGCTTTGTTATTATCATGCATATGTTTTTCCAGTTAAGCCATGTTGATTTAATTACATGGATGATATCCTTAGGGAACCCCAAAACTGAGGCGAGAGTGAAAAAAAGGTGCCCCCCTCCCCCAAAAAGTTGCCTTCATAATGAATCTAAGTGGTCAGAAGACTTAACAAATTCCTTAACACACAGAGTATGGAATACTAGTCATGAACGGTAGATTCATTATTGTTGATCCTTCACTTTGGAATTTACTTTAAAACTCTGTAACATTAGCATTTGCTTTTCCAATATTCTTTCAACTTTTATGGCATATATGTTATGATTTTACAGCTGCTTTGTACGATTTACAGAAAAACTTTTCGGGAGATGCATGCATGGATGTTATCCATTTAATCAAATCAGCATGGCCTTTAGCATACAATGTATCTTTTTTCAATCTGAGAATCAACAAATTAAATATGTGTGGCCTTACATGCCCAGAGCACTTGACATGTATATTCCTCAGCAAAAAAAAAATTTAAAATGAAGATTTTCCTCCCCCCTATTTCATAGATGTAAAGGACCTTGAAGTTGAGGGTACGCCAACTTGGTCCTTCTCTTTTTGTTTCCGTTTGGCTTCCCTCTTGATTCTCTTGTTTTCCTCCATCTTCCTGTCGACACATCTGATGATACAGAGCAAGATGATGCCCAGGATGAGGATGACCGTACCACCCAGGATCACAGCGAGCTCGGTATTAGCGCCTTTAGTCGTCTGGAGCAGCTTCCTATCTTCCTCAAGGAGTTCTGCAAGACATGAATTTTTTATGTCAGTTTGGGATTTTCACCTGTATGTGCTTTTGTTTGTTTGAACCTTTGTTTAGTCAAAAGAAGATCAAAAGCAAATCAAGGGTGTACCTTGAAAACATAAATCAGAATGGAATTACTTGTAGTATTCTCAGGAAGTAAGCTTGGATTTCAGTCCTCAGTCAGACTTTCTTATAATCATTCTCAGATATGGACAGAGAAAGCATAATGCTGCAGACTTAAGGCCAATATTAATGAATGAAGACCTTTCTTGCACATTTTTGCCACACCGGGCTAAGAACAGGTCACAACAAAACACGTTGAAAAGATACCCAACCATTTAACGGATACAAAAAAATATGAATGAATGAATGAATGAAGACCTTTATTGCACACTTTTGCCACACCGGGCTAAGTACAGGTCACAACAAGACAGGTTGAAAAGATACAGTTCACAAATACAAAATGATACTATTGCTGGATAAATTCAATTAATGTGTTCAGGTGTTCACTACATATGTACCTTTCACCTCCTTCTTCAGATATTTGTACATTCTCTCCTGCTCACAAAGGATGCCATATTCACATGGTGCCTCGGTTGTTGCTGGTTGGGATGGTTTGGCAGTGGTCGCTGCAAAAGCAAATACAGACAACTCTAGGCAAGATGAGCTTCTGGACTACTCATTCCTCTATGCAGAGCCCGCTGGGCCTAAACCTTGGTAGGCTGAGATTTCCACTTTGGAGTGCCCGTCCTCTAACCAGCTGTACCGCTAGTTCACCTTTATCCACGGGGCAACCTAAATCCGTTGTGTTTTCTTACACCGTGGATAAAGGTGAACTAACGTTAAGTCAATCAGATAAGGCCTTACCTATTGAAGAAAACATTTAGGCATTGCATTCTCTAATTGGCCACATCCACAAGAGTGGAAACCCCAGCTTGGTGTAGCAGAGTCCCCAAATCTGCAATAAATAGGCTGTAGGCGAGGCTCTGTACACTAGTATGAGAATGAGACTACTTGGTATTCATAATATCCTTGTTATAATAAAGCCATGTGGTACCAATAGATCGGTACTTCAACAAAAGACAGTTTGAAAAAGATTTAGAAAAACAGTTTGTGCACATTTTGTTTCTGAAAATACTAAGTATGGATAATTTCTGCAGCACTTTTCGTGTGCAGAAGTTTGTTCAATCATCTGGCCATTTTATGAATGTCTAGAGAGTCATTCCATTCGAGAACCTGCCATATGATATGGCTTACTGTCCGAAACAGTGTGCTTTTCCTAATATAGTATCCTTATCATCGTTGTCAACCTTTAGATACCATATAATCTGCCCATTCAAGTGACAGACCAACTTGCCACAATCCGCTAGGTAGCTTGGCAATTTTTTTTTTCGACCTTTATTTAGGATTTAGCCTTGATACATCCAAGGAGCTTTCATTCGGCCTGAGCGGCATTTTTCAAGATTTCAAGACTTACAGTAGTCCGCTAGAAGGCGCTTCTGTTACGCTGGTGCAGACTTACCACAATCCGCTAGGCGGCACTCCTGCTGCGCCAGCTCAGACGTTTCCCTGCACTTCCCTCCGGAGCAGGTTCGGATCCGGACGGTTATTCCCGGTCCGCACGTCTTGGAGCATGCGCCCCACGAGCCCCACGTGGTCCACTCCTCGAAGTCTCCACCCAGTTGCTTGTCGCTGTTGTCTCCCCCATACGCTGGGAAATAAATGAAAGAGTGAAGACTGGTAAAGATATTCATTGTACATTTGTGCCCAACCAAGTTAAGTACACCAGAAAGCAGTTACTCAAGCAACTGAATATGATCTTGAAACGGTCAGGCGTTTCAGACAGCCATCCGGTATCTTTCGTCAGTAACACTTAAGATATAACGTTACATTCAAACGCCACATGAAAGGCGTGCAAAACAGGTAAGAGAAAACATCTAGCATTTGGCGACGTTTTGTTTTACCCAGGTGGGGATGTAGCTCAGAGGTAGAGCGCTCGCTTCGCATGTGAGAGGCCCCGGGTTCAATCCCCGGCATCTCCAGATTTTCTCTTTTAGTTTTCACCGAAACCGCTGGACAACCAAGTCCAGTGTTAATCTATTTGTGAGGAAAAACACACTGGTAGCCTAAGACAAGGCTGCCCAACAAGCAGGTGCTATTCAGCCTTCCAAATCGAGCGGAAATGGGCGGTCTTCAGCTTCAGATTGTAAAGTTTATTTGAGTCTTTGATGAAGTTACCTGTACAAAAGTACATACGTTTAAATTTAAGTCACAAAGACTCACAACGCATTTTTACGCACATGTACTGAGATGACACATGACAGCCAATATACGTGGATCTATCTAGATTTACATGGAAAGTGAAAATACTCAGTGCAACACCCGATATATATTCGAATATTCAACCATGCAAATGATGTCTCTGAACATACTAAGAAACTTTGACGAAATAAAAGCCGCCATCCGAAAACTAAAACGTCTCGGGAACAAACTGTCATCATCAATTAAATCAACGCTTGAGCAATTAAGTTCTTGGTTGTCTGTCGTTTTTCAACGCTACCAGTGTGTTTTTCCTCACAAATAGATTAACACTGGACTTGGTTGTCCAGCGGTTTCGGTGAAAAGCAAAAGAGAAATTCTAGAGATGCCGGGGATTGAACCCGGGGCCTCTCACATGCGAAGCGAGCGCTCTACCTCTGAGCTACATCCCCACCTGAACGTAAGATACGCCCAAGTAGATCTTGAATCCGACTTGTTTTTCACGCCTTTTTGCAGCGTTTGATATAACGTTATATATGATTATTACGTCTTTGCAGCGGCCCATTCTCTCTGTTCATCTCAGGCGTGGTTCAGAATACCAGTTTAGTGATTAGATTTCAGATACAATTCCAATGACATAAGCGATGGTTTATCTGAGGATGGAATTGAGTTGCTTCGTTTTGCGTTCAATAAATTGCACGAAATATGCTGGCAGATGTGTTGTGCAATTAAACGGCTTTTTATAACAATACTGTACCAAGAAGCGAGAAAAAGCCGAACTTCTACTTTCACATGTATGTTTTGTCTTTGTTGTGACTTGTATCTATAGTTACAATACTTGAAAATCAGAAAGGAGATACTATTCCAATCGCCACTATTTTTCCACCATGCAATTTTGTTCTATCAAATTTTCAACAAATCTTCCTCGCTTACTTTTCATCATGGTCAGAAGTGCTTCTAGGTTCTTGTGGTCACGTGATTCCTGCGTCTCTGGTGACGTCAGTCCATAATGAGAGCCCTCAAGTGGAGTTCCTCTCCTTGTCTTACTTCTGTGATGAAGTTTTGAATGCTCACGTGACCTTGGCTTTATTTTTCCGTGGCGTACTGGTCTGCTGTTTGTACCAGCAACATCCCTTGGGTTGATGACGTGGTTCGTATTTTCCGTCTTGTATTTTTCAGCAAGGGGATCCAAGTTAACGTTAACGTTGTCTGAAAAAATAAGATATAGACTCCTAGTGACGACTCCTAGTGACGTTGTGAAAATAAGTTGTGAGAGAACCCTACGTAGTACGTACACCTAAAATGGTTATGTAATGAAAGTGAGCAACAACTTAAAGGTGGTTGAAAGTCTGTCTATGTTATTGCCAATATATATCAGAAACGGAAACAGACACGGCGAAAAAATACCTCCGTTTTGTATACGTAGGTGAAAAGAGGTGAAGACTGTTGTTATGATTCATAGAGTTACAATAGAAAATATCTTTCTGAACAACAGCAAACAAACAACAGCACAGACTAACGGTACTGCAACGGACGACAATAAAAAGTACAGAGGCATCTATATTGTCACTAACATTTCTACAAGATTAAATCAATGTATCAGTGATAGTAAAAATCATAAACGTTTATATCTGTGGTGAAGTAGAAGAAAATTTCACGATGAACCAGTTTTGAAGACGTTGATTTGAGAAAGCAACATGAAAATTGAATAGAGCAAACTGACTGCTGAAAACGTTTTTAAGTCCATACCTCCTGCCGTCTGGACATATCTACAGTTGACCTGCAAAATCACCAGCAAAGCCGCCGCAACAGTTCTCAGGTAAAGTTTCATAGTAACTGCGTGTTACATATCCATCCCACACACAGTTTCTAGCGGTAGTCAAGGGAACATCACTCGTTCTGGAACCAAATTCGGTCAATGGCGTTCCATCAAGAAATTCAAACGGCTGTGGCGTAACAAAGCTGAGATGCGGAATCTGGCTACTCACAGTTAAAGAGCGGAGCGAAAACGTAATCTTGACTAAGTACGAGGTTTTGTCTTCGCTTTGTGAATCGTAAACGTAACTATTATAGAAAAAAAACATTGGCTAAAATTTCACAACTTGCAAATGAAGTTTTGTACTCGGATGCCTCGTTCCAGAACCGTTTATCGAATAGAACGCTTCCAAAGCGTATCCTAGCAACGGCGTATGTACCGTAGCAACTACATTTCTCGTCTGAAATCGCCTGCTACGACTGTATCGACGGCAAGAAATGGAAAACAAGTAACGGACGATGCACGTTTTGACGCTGGCTTACATTACATTTTTCTCGGTCGGTTTATCTGTGGGCCTAAAGAACGGTAAGAATGTTGTTGTTGTTAAAAGCGTTAGAAATTGTTTTAAACGACGCTTTATTTTTGGTTGGGTGGACTAGAACAAGGGAATGTCGGGACGGCAACAGTTGTTGATTGTTTATTGTTGTGGTGTTGTTGTGACGTTTATTCGCTAGTGAGTAACTTTTACTAGAAATAATTCGTTCCTGGCTGTCAAACTGGGCACATATCTCGATCCAAGCCAGCTGAATTTAAAGCTGTTCTTCTATGAGACGTAGCAAAACCCCCAGGCGGTACGTACGGTTATATAAGTTACATGTTAATGTATAGGATCATGATATTTCGCCGCTAAGAGGTACGCCTGTCGCCATCGACGTTAGAATGATTCACCTTCCCCTGCAGAATTCTTTGGTCTATGAAGTTCCTACAAATTCCTATATTTGTAGCGTAACTTCTAAGGACTGTCGCATGTTCTTATATTAGGGGCTAGGATTAGGGGAAAACGTCTAGGTGGCCAAACGTCTGGAAAACGCACACAGTACAACAGTCGGTGTCGGACCCATTTGCGACTTTGAATTTGGCTATTGTCTGTTTTATGTTTTTGACCTTAAGCACATGTATGTAAACTTTCCACAGACCCCGATGCGCAGCGATGTCTAGCTGTGGGGCTGGAGTGTCACGAGTCGGCGGTGTGCGCGCGGGACCCGGTCTACCCACCCGGCACGGAACAGGCGTACTACTGCCGCTGTCTGCCGGGATGGCAGGGCGACGGGATCAACAACTGTGAAGGTACGTACAGGTATGAGTGTGTTACAAAAACTGAGTAGGTACGTCGGGTGGGAGTGTGTTACAACAACTGAGTAGGTACGTACAGGTAGGAGTGAGTTACAACAACCATGAAGGCACGTACAGGAGGGGTGAGTTACAACAACTGTGAAGGTACATACGGATAGGCGTGAGTTACAACAACTGAGTAGGTACGTACAGATAGGCGTAAGGTGCAACAGCTGAGTAGGTACGTGCAGATAGGTGTGAGTTACAACAACTGAGTAGGTACGTACAGGTAGGTGTGAGTTACAACAACTGAGTAGGTACGTACAGATAGGCGTGAGTTACAACAACTGAGTAGGTACGTACAGATAGAAGTGAGTTACAACAACTCTGTAGGTACGTGCAGATGGGAGTGAGCTATAACAACTGAGTAGGAACACGTACGAATAGGCATGAGTTGCAGCTACCGTGTAGATACATGAATTTAGGACTGAGTTACAACAACTGAGTAGGTACGTACAGATAGGCGTGAATTACATGAAATGTAGACACGAATAGGTAGATATGAGTTGCAGCAACTTAGTAGGTACGTACAGATATGTATGGGTTGCAACAGCTGCGTGGGTAAAAACATAACTGATTTATCAATTCTGTAGGTACAGATCACGTACAGATCAATACAGATCACGACTACCAAGATGATATTGTACCGGCTAAGTTCTTTCTTTATAGGTATCTGTTTTCTTGTCATTTTCATCTGTAGTCCCTCCCATTGTCCTGGCTGTTGCGCATCCAAGCAGATGTAACGAGACGGGGGCTCAGTCATGTTTTATGAACAAACTGCCCGGACAAGAGGTGCAGTTCCAAGTCAAATCGCCAGGAGCGCCAAACGTCCCCATCCAATGGTTTAAGTTTTACGTAGGAGAACCTCCAAATTTCAACAGGTACGTGTTTTTTTTTTGGGGGGGGGGGGGGGGGGTTAGCAGCTAAGCATTTCTTTTTTAACGTCGTACAGGTACAGCACCATATATATACTGTCAAATAATATATAGCTAATGATTTTTTTTATTATTGGAAGACACCCGCGCGCATTTTTGGCCGTTCCAAAAATGTCGACCATACTATAGATCGTACAAAGCAGCCTCTGTTCGACTAACAAAATGTAAAACCACGGTAACATAACGTGTGATAACAGTTTCAGCACCACGGAGAAAACCAATTCCGTGAACTGTATCAAAGTACGAGTTTCTGAGGGAAAATTCAGAATAGTAAATCGCACTTTAAGACTTGAGAAGTAAGCACAACATTCATTTCGTGCATTCTATACAGCACCGGGCTATTCTGTAAGTATTAGAAAAATCTTGAGAAAGATGGAAGAAAGTTGACATTTCTGATAATTTTTTTATGTCAAATATATTTCCAAACATGGCAAAATGCCTACCAATTGCTTACAAGAAATTGGCGTATATTCAATAGCAAACGTAAAGTTACGTTTTCATTTTGGAAATTTGAGGGGAAAACTACGTCTGTGAATATTCAAATGAATGGTAACTTCCCTTTTCTCTGTTAGTTATCGAAAGCTGCTAAAACCTCCACAAAAAGAAGAACCAGAGGACCGTCCTATCCCAGAAGGCGGAACGCTCACCATTCCTCACATAGAGGAGGACGATTTTTACGAAAATTTATACTGGGCAGAAGTACAACCGACAGAGCAAAGTACGTTGGGAACGAGCCCCGTGGTAGCCTTTGATCTCGCCGAAGACGAGCGACTAAATCCTTCTCCTACCCGGGTTTACTTTGGACTGGAGACAAACCTTATAGGTGAGAACTCAATCGAATTGAATTAGTTGTGAGATTGTTTACTCGATAATAACAGTGGTAGAAAGAAACAATTATTGCGAAACAAGCAAAAATGTTCAAGACAGCTGAGAAAGAAAAAACGAAAGTCTCGTTCTATGGAACATTATTCTTTTGATCATGGACAACTTTCTTCAGCCACAAACGTACGCGTTGTTCTACAACATTTCATTACAGGATACGTTCTTAGTAATGTTAAATTTCATGAGTAGAAAACTGGGGGATCACTAGCAGTTCTTTGGAGGTATACATCTGCAAATCATGGTTTTCTACTCTCTTCTTTACGCAAATAAATTGAAATGCTAAGCTTCAGATAACGGATGTTATCTGAAACGCCTGACCGTTTCCAAAACCACATCCTGTTGCTTGAGTAACTTCTGTTTGGCGTATCTTATCACCAGAATGTCTAACCTTCATCGACGTACTCTCTTTATTCCAGTTGTTGGAGCCTTTTTGCCCGGAGATTCTATGATTATAAAACTACAGAACTATATACCCAAACCACACAAACTTCACCATGTCCGCTGGAAGAAAGAAGGAAACCTGACAGCCTTCACTAGACAACACGAACAACTGCTAGGTATTCCATCACTATGATCTTTTTTGTTGTGTAACCTTTATTCGTTGATTTTAAAGTGGGTTATTGAGAATATTCGTCAAATGAAACATCTTTAATACCGACAGAATTGCGAACTTAGATAATGCCTTTCTTTATCCAGAAACTACAGGTCCCACCCTATCCTTGAGTCACATGAAGGAGAAAGACTTTGGAGTATACCGAGCAGAGATGTTTGGAAGGAAAGAAGGGGTACCCGGTATGGAGCTGATAGCAACAAGACGCTTCCACGTAAAGAAAGGTAAACTTTAACGTCACATGGGTATGTTACTGTTTAAGTAGACTCTCAAGATGATACACGGATTTAGATGCTAGAATCATCTTAATATTCATAGTGAGATCTTGTTTCTCTCTCTTTCCTTCTCAGCGTGCGTTTGTGTGCGCGCGCGCACATGCGTGTGTGTATATCTTTTAAGGTGTGTCGCGATTCTCTTTCTTTCCGTCTTTCTCTCTTTCCCTCCCCTTTCCCTCTTTCTATATTGAATAATATTTCAACAAGACAAAAACGTTTTGCCATTTTAATTGTAAAAAGAAAAACTCAAAATTTCACGACAGACATCAGCAAAACCTGTAACGGCACTCGAAGCGCAGGTCACTGCAGGTGTAACCCGGGTTTCCTTGGTAACGGCGAACACTGCGCGGACATTGACGAGTGCTCGGCGGAGTTAGCAGACTGCCTACCGAACGCCTCGTGCCGCAACACGGAAGGTTCGTACCAGTGTGAGTGCCCCACAGGGTACAGGGGTGACGGGCGGACAAGCTGCGAAGGTGACCATTTTCTTCTTTATCATTCCTCGCAAGAGTTTTTTTCTGTCAACTGTTTTTATTATGTTAACGTTGTAAAGATAGCTAAAAGTATTTTGAATTGTCGCTGTTTGGGTAGGCCTTGGAGCAGAATAAAAGTGATTTGATTGTGGACAGAACTTAATTTTAAAATTAAGGTTTTCAAAGCCATCTTGAAATGGAACAGTCCACCAACAGTCTTCTACCACATTGCAAATGATAAGAATGTACATTATAGCGTTATCACAGACAGAGGGAACTGCATTGTTTTGTTAAACATTTGACATTTTCAAATGCTCTACCTGAAATGAAATATTTGATTAACAAAAACTGCTTCGTCAGAAGGGAATGTAAGTTACGTCATAACCGTCAATATTTAAACGCGTTCTGAGAACGAACTTCCTGGAATGCGATTGAATGTTGACGCTTATGAAGTTACAGTTGCGTTCCCCTCAGACATAACAGCTATATTTTTGAAGACAGAAGGTGAGTCTGGATTTTTCAACATGAAGTACATAACGATAAAATAGGTAACGTTATTGTTGTTGCTATCGTTTACCTCCCAGATATTGATGAATGCGCAGAAGAAGATGAAGACGTAACCAGTTGCCATGACGACGCAGAGTGTGCCAACACGTTGGGGTCGTTCCTGTGCGAGTGCAAAGCGGGGTACATGGGGGACGGCAAGGACTGTTTGGGTGAGGAATAACCCATCGACAGAGCAATAATTCACATTGATAATCAGGTTTTTGGATATGTTTGTTTAGCTTTTTATTGACACCCTTTGACCTAGGATAAGCTTACGACAAAAAACGACCTGTAAGCTACCTGGTAAGGCATTGGTTTGGAAAGATGTACACCTACTTCAGAGCCCGACCGAGATCGGCCGTCTTCACTCATAACGTATACGGGTCATCCATAAAACAAATGTGACTGAGGCATTGCAGTACATTGACCGGCCTGTTATACCTAAGTCATGCACAGCTTATCCAGATACAAACATTACTGGAAGCTATATATCTACCTGATAACAATGAGGCCCACTCTATACGATAGGTCTCCGAAAAACATGAATGTTTGACTTTTCAAGGCACCACGATCCTAGGTACTTACATTTCTGAGCTAGTGTTCACATAACTGGTAGTTATGTGAGGGAGCGGATGGCGTTTCAGCACCCGGAACATGTCTTTTAGAAACCAGGCACTTAGCCTTTAGTACCCGGCTTTCTTTGGAACATAAGGGAACGTAAGCTTTTCAAAACATATTCTATAAATAACTACAACGTCATATTGTAGTCATTTTTTTACCTCTTTTTGCCATGAGTGCACGGTGGAATTCGAAGTGTACAGAAATGCATGTGTTTTCGACGTATTCTGGAACATGTAACGTCACAATATACTACAACGATGATGTGTTCAAAATTCATATTTTCCCATGACTATCAGAGAGTGCAATATATCATCACCATGCACAGTAGGGGAATCATTGCTGGAAAGTTGCAGATAGGTGTGCAAAAGTTAGGTGTGACCTGTCGTTCTATGTAATATAACCAGTTGCTGCCGCGCCGCGGGCCTGCGAAGCTGGTGTGTTACGGCGAACGGCAGTTACGCAGGGTTTATAGATATAGTACAGATGCAGATACAGATAAAGAACTTGTAAATGAGTAATGTAACAGTTTTCACGATTCTCCCAGCCATCAGTGCGTGGTCGCTGTGGTCGCCGTGGTCCCAGTGTATGGAAACGTGCGGACACCCAACCAACACACGGGTCCGGGTCTGCACACACCCGGAGAGCGGTATGAGGTGTGACGGGCCCTCCGTGGAACAAGGGACCTGTACGGGACTTCCGCCGTGTCCAGGTGGGTTTTAGAACTGCTCGATCCTAACTCAACTGGGGCAACGATCGCAAGGAAAAACTAGTCTCAAAGCAGATCCTATGGTACCTTAGAGATAGTATCAAAGCTGGCCAAGGAGTATTGCCGGCCAAAGGGAGTCAAACGGGCCCGGCTATACTCCTTCGCCAGCTTTAATACTAACTTATGCGGCATCGTAGCATCTGCTTGAAGATTAAGGAAAAACGTAATGTACTGAATTGTACACGCTGTACATTGCGTTTTTCCTTGCGATCATTGCCCCAGCTACTCGATTCATTTTTTTTCGTATTCAATTTTCCCATGCACATGTACAATTGTTGTGAAATGAAAAAACAAAGACACGAAATATCTCAAACGACGTGACCTCATACTTTCGCCAAACATTTTTTCCTCATCACCTAGGGAAGGCATGACCTGATTTACATAATCTATGTATATCAACTAAAATATATTGGCCTGATTTACTTAATCTATGTTTATTCAGTCCTGATTTGACAGTCCTGATATGAAGAGGTGGTCGCTTGGGCAGGTTTGACTGTAGTTAGAAAATACGGTATTGGTCGAATCTGGTCAAATCTGGTTTAGCGCTAGTTTAAAGCTGCATACGCCACCGACATCTAATCTTTGATCTGTATAAACCATTGGTTGGTTGGTTAATTGATAATCACTGTTTTTGCAGTGAACGGAGAGTGGACGGTGTGGTCTCCCTGGGCGCCCTGCACCGCGCCCTGCGGGGGCACCAGGCAGCGGGCCCGCACGTGCGACAACCCCGCCCCGGCGCACGGCGGCCGCTTCTGCGAGGGAAACCTCTACCAGAGCGAGATGTGCAAGCAACGACCAGCATGTGCAGGTATTCAAATCCAAGCAGATCCTACGGTGCCATAAGATAGTATCAAAGCAAAGAGTATAGCCAGCCAATGGGAGTCAGACGGGCTCCGGTAGCATACACACTCCCAGGCCGGCTTCACTCCTCTGCCAGCCTTTGATGCTAGCTTATGCTACAGTAGGATCTGCTTGGAGATTAGGTAAATCACTACTGTCATACATACACTCCTACATACAGCCTGGCCCAGGGCCTTTATACGATATACCTTGGATAGGCTCTGCTAAACTGGGCTGAGGTTTGTGGATGTGGTCTCTAACCAAGTGTCAGACAATCAAAGACTTAGTAACATAAAAATAGTAACATAAACGTATTCTTTCCACGTTAATTCTCCAAAGGGTTGTCGCTATATACATGTAGATGTGGTCACTTGAACAGGTTTGACTGCATCCAATTCCAATAATTGTTTAATTTTTCCATGATTAACGATAGTTGATGGTGGCTGGACACAGTGGGGTGCTTGGTCAGCTTGTTCCGTGACATGTTCGGTGGGAAGGAGAGTCCGAAGACGGTCGTGCACCAACCCCGCACCCCGGTACAGCGGGCGGCAATGTGCAGGTGCCGACGCAGAGCAGCAGAAGTGCGGGGAACACAACCCGGAGTGTTACGGGGCCGATAAGGAGTCCCTCGGTCAGTCAGTTTAAATTTTCTTTTCAATCTGTGTACCTAATTTGCAAATTGTTAAATCTTTTTTATTTACAAAATGTATTTACTTTGTGGCATTGATGATTTTTATTGTGTTTTTTCATGTCCTACGATCAGCCAGTCTAAAATTTTCTCCTTAATCTGTTTTAAACCTGCTTTGAAAAACATGCAACGTTTACGCATCGTTTAAGACCTCTAACTTTCCAAAAAAATCCCCACTTTTAAAATGTTACCTGGACTTGACTCATGAGTAAGGATTTCTTTTGATTTTTCTTTGGTTTTCGTTTATATAATGTGTATTAAACACATTTTCAATATGTGCCTTCTGTTGCTTATACTACTCATGTTATAACTACAACATCCTGTGTTACATGTACAGGTGTACTTAATGTACAAGTTGTAATAATTTTTTTATTCATTTTCTTTGTGATGTTGATGATTTTTATTGTTTTGTGTTCTTGGCTGGGCCTCATTGAAAATCAATTTGGGAAAATCGAATGGACCCCTAATTTGTCTGAAAATTCAATGAATAAATAAAAATACCTGCCTTCGTCAGTGCGCCCTCATTCTACAGTAGATACATATGTAGGTGGCCACTTTTGACAGGGTTCTTAATGCCAGGGTCAACTAAGCAATCCAGGAGATCTAATATGTCTCGCAAGGGATGAAGAGGATAAGTAAGTAGGGACGTATAAATGGTTTGGTTGTAGTCAAAGATGAAGGCCCATAACAGCGTCCGTCCTTCCCTCTTTTGACAGAATTTTGCTGCTAGTGATGGACAAATATTTTGCCCATTTTGTCCTCTATGGTGGACAAAAATCAGCATGTTAAGATATTAAAACAGGTGCCATTGAACCAAGCAGAGTCTGCAAACAAAATCTGCCCAAAATCTACAAAGAATGTAGGAAATAGCGTTTCAGAGGGTCTAGCTTTCACAATTTTCCAGAGGAGCATGCCCCCAAATTCCATAGAATCGTCGCACCTTTGGCGCCCGGCAGGATTTCCATATTCAAAATCAGAGGGAACGGAAAAAAATCATGCTGGTTAGAACACTGAAGTAAATAGTTCTTGTCTAAACCATATGCATATTTTGTTCCTGTTCACACTATCCTTGTTCAGACGTATTTTGTTTGTCTCAAAGGCCTTCAACTTATTACCCATGATGCATCTCGCTGTGCATGTGCAGTTTGAGGTAGAAGAGCACAGGGTATCCGCAGGTGATTCAATTTGCAGCCTCTAAACAATGGGTTCCTATACAAAAAAGAGGAGAAAGCAACTGTTAGTAACTCAACTATCTGACGTTACTGGCACACAAACATACCCTCATATGAAAGCCCGACATCTCAGCTATCCGACAAACCACATTTCGGCATGAATCTAACGGCGAGAACTTCCGGGAAACTGAAAGATTGACCCATGACCTCAAAACCGCACCACAACCCAGTGAGGAGGCCATGTGCTAGGACAAAAAAGTCCCAACTTTATACCCCCTAAAAACCACACAAACTCAGCTTTTTGGCCCTAATCACAAAGTTGAAACCCTCCCCTGTCACACCCACCTCAAAACTGCCAGGATTTCTACCCATTTGACCAGGAAAAAAATCTTGAAGTTTTAGGCCCTGAACTATAATCGACCACCATCAATTTGCATGGCGGATTGACCTGCGGATCCCCTTCACAGAGCCCAAGTTCAGAATTTTACAAAAAAAGTTTTATCATACAATGGAGACAGGGGTTGTTACATATTATCCTAAGTATGAAAGAATTTCAATGATTTATACTCCCCTGGGACTCACTTTTATTACAGGTATCATGGCTGCCATCAGAGTCTGAAGGGGGGGGGGGGGGGCAGGGCATATATACCAAGAGCTGTTTTCAAGAAACCTGGCATATGTAGGCCAAGAAATGCCAAAAGCTAGTCACTCTGACACACAGAGACTGCCTCTACAGTGACAGAGACCTGAAATTTGGTCATGAAGTGTTGTTTCAGAGGCTTTGTAGGGACTTTCAGAAGGTGTGTGCTGGGCACTTAATAAAGTAGGTCAAAGCCAATTTCACTCAATGCACACACCACTTTCTTCATTTTTTGTTATGAAAATGGCACTGACAGACTCTGGTATGCTGTCATGATACCTGCCACATGCTAACATCATGCTAACATCCCCAAAAAGTTAGCAAAACACAGGATAATGGGGCTTAGTAACACACCTCCTGTATCCATGAGCTCGACCGCTTTCGCGGCTCCTCCCCTGGGACGTTGCCAAATAACGTGGTTCACGTCCAACCTAACTCTTTTGGACTATTCATAATTTACTTTTGCAATTGCCAATAAAATGCAGGTCAAATGAAAGAGTGATAGACTCTAGAGTCCATCCTCCCTCTCAAGTCATTTTACACCAATGGCAATTTTCATTGTAAGCAGTGCCCATTAGCACGCCAGTGAACCCAAAACAGCTAAAATATAGGAAATTCTCAACAAATTTAGCATGGCATGTCCCCTGGGACCATCTTTCACACATATGGAGGTGTATTCAGCCCCAAAATAGCTAAAAAGGGGGAGGGCAGGGTGATACCTGGAACACTTCAGGGTATCCGCAGGTGATTCAATTTGCAGCCTCTAAACAATGGGTTCCTATACAAAAAAGAGGAGAAAGCAACTGTTAGTAACTCAACTATCTGACGTTACTGGCACACAAACATACCCTCATATGAAAGCCCGACATCTCAGCTATCCGACAAACCACATTTCGGCATGAATCTAACGGCGAGAACTTCCGGGAAACTGAAAGATTGACCCATGACCTCAAAACCGCACCACAACCCAGTGAGGAGGCCATGTGCTAGGACAAAAAAGTCCCAACTTTATACCCCCTAAAAACCACACAAACTCAGCTTTTTGGCCCTAATCACAAAGTTGAAACCCTCCCCTGTCACACCCACCTCAAAACTGCCAGGATTTCTACCCATTTGACCAGGAAAAAAATCTTGAAGTTTTAGGCCCTGAACTATAATCGACCACCATCAATTTGCATGGCGGATTGACCTGCGGATCCCCCACAGTATTTCGCCTATGGGGATTTACATTGTTAAGGACCCCAAAGTGCACGGTGCAAAAGTAATGAACAAGAATTGATTATGTTGAAATTCAGGATAGAATCTACAAAATATGTGTAAATGAGCTGAAGTTTGCCTGCTCATTGTCTTATAAAAAAAACACTTTTATTTGACCTCCAGCAGAGGTCACCATGCTTCAAGACTCATGCACAAAATTCTACCCAACCAAAATTTCAATGGCTCTTTCAAGAACTGTGACGCACTATTTTGTGCCTGAACTACTCGCCCATAAATACTGTGTTATGAGACCTTGAACAATGAAAAAAATTATCATGTACATTTAACCCTTTTATCTTCAGGAGCTGTTAACAGTGTGTGGGGAGAGTGGAGTGAGTGGAGTGAGTGTAGCAACACGTGTGGTGTCGGCAAGAGGTACCGCCGGCGACAGTGCGGTAGACGCGACGGACAGGCTTGTTCCGGAGAGAGTGTAGAGCAGCAGCCCTGTATGGTGGAGGCCTGCACAGGTAAAGGCTTGTCTGTGTTACACACTTTACAGTAAGGGGTTGTTACAGGAAGTGATAAGATATCCGATAGAATCTCTTACAAACTATACAACTTAGTACAGTCTATCATGAATAATCCAACATGGTGTGCTCCAAGAAGTTGCGTAAAAAAGTTACTGTGTCTCAGCGAGATACATTGTACAACATGGTGTCAGAGGTGGGATTCAACTCCAAACCCCCATTCTTAAATCGCTCTATAGACGCTTGAACAGCTTCAGAATACTGCAGTTTTAGAAAACATTGTTGGGGGCACAAGATTTAATCAGGTTTTACATTACATTAATATAAGCCTGAAGATTTTATACGGAATTTTACAATTCAAGAATATTGAAACACTCACAAAAAGAGACATCATTTCCAAATGAATATGCCAACATCTAACTTTGAAATTCGATCAAGGCTGACATCCAAACACAAGATTGTCGCAAATGCTCCTCCGCCATATTGCTTTAAACTTTTTTTCTTTCTGCAGCTGAAGTTGAAAAGGTCGGACAACACACAGGTCATCAACACAGATGGCAAGAAGGAGCCCAAACGAGGAGGCATCCATAGCGATGTATATAGTAACAATAACTGTTATTTTAGTAAGCCATTAACTTTATGTATGAGAAGTACATGCACATTTGATTTTTACATTTCCCTAGAGGAGAAAAATACTTGTGCTTTTTGCTGATATATGCAACTAGTTACTTTTCATAAAATTACTATGAATGTCATAGTTGTAATAAAACTCAAAACTGCAAAATGTTTTAATGCAAATGATCGTAATTTCTTACCCTCTCACTCAAATTTGGGTCAGCATATGTCATAGAACACCCATAGGACATAGTTCACGTGGCCTTATGACCTGGTTAGTCAACTTTTTATCGTTTTGGACCTGGGGCCTACACAATAAACCTTGGGGGGCTCTGCTAAATGGTAAATGGTCTGAGGTTTCCACTTTTGTGGGCACTGCCTCTGACAAGCTGTCAATCAATCATAAAAAAACATTCACTTAAAATTCATTTACATGATTGTCTGACAGCTGGTTAGAGGACATACCCACAAAAGAGGACACTTTCGCGCAGCAAGGGAGAATGAGGAAAATAATGACAACTCGGAAGATAAAATACCTAGAGTTTATCTTCTGTGAATGGAGAAATCTAATACATAATCTGAATAAAACAGTACATACTGAAGACAGCAATTTTTTGTATAATTAACTTTTAATATGGCATCTGTCAGTTTTCATGATGCAAAATAAATTTAGCTTTGCTTCTCTTAGCATTTTTTGTCTATATACATAAATGTATATACAGACAGTGTATATTATCTGTGTTTTAAAAGCGTGGTCAACTTGGTTGATAGTTCTGCAGGTAGACAAGTCTGGATAGTTGGAATGGCTCTCTGCACAATGGGCACTCCGGCTGAAAGATAACAGAAGAAACATTAAGATAAAAGCAGTCATCGTCAATTGAGGTGAAGCATTACACCTTTTTCAAGAACCTAATGGTAGCGCAGTCTGCTTAAACACCTCAAATGAGCTCCAACATCTCCAATATGCAGTGTACATAGGGCAATGACCTTGTGTGGCGCTCTGGATACATAGCTTATGCATTTATGAATAATAAACACTCCTTACACACTCCTTACACAGACGATTCAATGTGGTGACCAGAAATTGCTTTTATCTTGAAACCAGCAGATTAACTCGAAAGAAATTGTAAATACTTAGGACTTGCTGCATTTTTTATTCATAGATGCATAAACAATGTATCCAGAGCGCCTTACAAGGTTGTTGTCCCATTTTAGAGCCGTTTGAGGACATTTAGGCAGACTGGTGGTAGTGCGAGCAACTTCATTCGTAGCGGCTTGCATTTTCTGGCAAACACAATAGGTTCCCCCTCTCTTCTACGAGTGCGTTGGGTTCTTTTATGCTTGAGGTTAATAAATAAAGCTCTCTCATACATGGGGTTGTCGGCTTTGCCAGCCCCCACCCCAACAAAAGGACAATGCGACTATTTCCCAGTCGTGTTTAGACCAGGGTGCAAACTTGCGCCACTGGCTGCACGGAATTTCAACCAGATGGGGCAAGCACGTGGCAGAGTGTGAAGACCTTGACACCATGTAAATATAACAGTTTATTATTATGACACCACAAGCAGCCACACTTTCAAGTATTCAAACAAAAATCATCTTTCATATTACATGTACTCAATTTCAAGATGAAAAATGCCTATCTTTCCAATTCAATGATACAGAGATAATGGTTTTATATATCTCACTACCACATTCAATAATGACTGTACAAAAAAGTCAAATTACCTTTTCACTACCCCATTCCATGATGCACCCCCAGCAGAAGAGGTGACCACAGGGCGTGGCTGTGGGGTGCCTTCTGGTCTCCAGGCACAGAGAACATCGCGACTTGGGGTGGACTTCAGACGACGAGGTCGAGGCCACAGCATTAGCACTGCAAAATAAAGAGCAAAAGTTTTAGATACAGTATATAGAGAATACAGGATTTGCAACTGTACATATAGAATACAACATGGTGTATTGCATATTACCCGAGGTACAAGCCTGACCGTGGGAAGGATCGCCCGACGGCCAGAGGGCGATCCCACCCGCGGGAGGGCTGGGACCGAGGGTGATGCAGAATACAACGTGTTGTATCTTACCTATGTTATACCCACCTGAGAAAACACATGTTTCGATGCGAAATGCACCAAAAGTTGAGAAAATGTTGTGTCCTCGAACAAAAGATTGTAACAACAGCAATTCTAACGTCCAAATTCGGTATTCGAATTTTCAACCATGCCGTATTCGGTCCGTTCGAAATAGTTCGATTTACTCGAAGAAAGTTATCACACGGTCTGGAACACCTGTATCGAATGTTTTCGCGGCCCAGGTATGACATAAACCAGCTTATATAGTATAATATATCAGGATGAGTCAATCTGGTAGAATCTCTGTTGACAGAGATCCAGATCTCTGATGGAAGAATTGGAGATTCCACCAGTAAAGATCCTGGTCAACGAATTCAATCAAAGGTACTTAGACAGAACTTTTCAACTTTAGATCAATGAACAGACGTGACATTTTGGATATCCTCCAGCATTAGAAAACCTGCTGAAAATAACAATTTCAGTTGCACTTCCCCCAAAATAACCCTAGAATGTCTGCAAACGAGGATAACTGACACCATGAATTAGGACATTCTCCCTTATAATTATGACTTAATTAGAAATAAAGATGTGAAAGTGAAAACTAAAAAGAGGAGCTTTGAGTTTACCGTAAGAACAATTGGTAACACTTTTTCCTCTGTCAAGAAATCGAGTGAATGACAAAAGTCTTCCTGAAGGAGAATCTGAAACAGACCTTTTTCCTTTTGAACATCATGATTTTGTGGAGAGCAGCCAGATATGTTAAACATTATGAAAATGTGTCAAGGGCTTTATTTTTGTAGTAGAAATGTATGAAAAGGGCTGTTTTTGATACATGTACATGGTTCTGTTACAATATTATGAACATGATTCCAAGTCAGAAACTTTGATATAAGCAGGATTCCACAATGGTCATTAAAAAAAATTCATAACACATGTTTGGACACGTTTGCCACAGGACCAATCCAAGACAATTTCCTTCCGATTGAATAGTCATGTTCCTTGGTAACGCACGGCCTACTTCAGCCAAGGACATTGCTGAAACATGCAGGAAGTCCTTGTAGTAAATATATAGTTATATAAGTAATTGGTCTGGTCATGGGAATAAATGGACTGGTCTGAAGACACTTCACGCCACAACTCGATTCACTCTACATCATTTGGAGCCCACATACAATTTATGAGAAGGGCAGGCCATTTCTTGTTTCTTCTTTTTCGAAAATAGCACCATTCCATACACCCAAGTAAACCAAAAAACTTAAAAGAACATCCTAAACTAATTTCATCAACTGAAAAAAAAGGGGCCGCCTGAAAATTCACTCTTCAGCTTGACGTTGTTTCATCAACTGCACCGCATCGGTCCAGCTTTAGCCCCGACAAGTGCAAACTCTGAGGGCAACAACTCCAGCATTCCACCAGTACTTTGGGACATCCAACACCTACAGTCAAAAACTATTCTTCAGGTATACGTTTCATTGACTCCTTGGTGTGCATGCACCCATCTGGCTACATCAGCATTAGCTACGTCACTGTAAAAGCAACCAAAACCACGTCTAGGCAAATGCTACTACTTTTGTCAACTTTGAAGCGTATTGCTTGAGACAATCCTTTTTCCATAACTCCTCAGATACTGCAGTGCGATATAGCTACCACTCACTTTTCTTTTGCCAAGGACACCTTACTCTTCAGGGTTATCAATATAATTCTTAATAAAATTATAAAAATAGATATAATCCTCTGCTTAAGGTGATCTAGTAGTACTAGTAACTATTCACCAAGCAACAAGACTTTGAGTTACAAGACATGAGGCTACAAAAGTAGTCCAACAACAAAAAATAGTCAATCTGCAGTGAGTTGAACAAATTGGCTGAGGATGACTCTTTTCACTATGAATTCAAGACTTCTGTTTGAATTCCTCATTCTGAACATTTGTGCATCGTGGATGACGTACAATTCTGCAGCAGATCAGAGTTGCTTTCCAACATGCGAAAGGAAAGAATTTTCCTCCTGTGTGCCTGCTGACATTAAGACTAGGTACAACAAACTTTTTCCCACCATGCATGTTCGATATACTAAGGTGGAGTGTGTTTCGTGTGACGTCGATCACAAACATGCGGATGAAATCATTAGTTTGCCCACAGGAAAGTGCTTCCCGGGTGTCAGTATGCTCGGAATAAGGGGCTATCGATATGGGATATTATCGTCGCAAAAACTCTCCGCCATCGACCCTTCTTCCCTCACCCATCTTTATCTCATTGATGCAGGGATAACTGAATTGGACAACGGAACATTCAGAGACTTTTTGTGGCTGCTAAGTCTGACTTTAGATGATAACATGTTAACGCATATCCCTCGAAACTGGTATACCAGAAATAGGCATTCCCCGCATTACCTATCAATTTCAAACAATCACATCTCCAGTTTAGATCCAGGGTGTTTTGAAAACCTGCCTTACCTCCAGTCGTTAGATCTACACCGTAATGACTTGCGAGAAGTACGCAATCACTGGCTCATTGGGATGGACAGTCTAAATACATTAATTCTTAGCAAAAACAAAATCAAAACGATTTTCCCTCATGCGTTCGATTCCTTGTACCACCTGCAGTTTCTGGACTTAAGTGACAACGAATTAGTGTGTCTGCAAAAAGAAACATTTCTCACCCTTAAAAACCTCATCACAGTTATTCTTGGTGGAAACAAGCTTGTTGCCTTAAAGTCAGATACTGTGCATGAAATGGCATGGCACGTTGTGGTAGAAAATTGTGGCCTTAACGAAGATTTGATCGAAACTCCTTGGTACAACACTGAACAGAGTAATCACCAGTGGATACGATTGGAGGTTGACGGTATGGTCTTTCACATCAACTATGAACCCTCCACGGACTTATTCTCTGTTGATTGGTACAGCATGGCAAAATTCAAGGCAAAAGTCCCAATTAATCTGGATTCTTGTAATCCACTCCAAGAGATTTATCGTTTGGGTCATTTTATGTCTTACTCTCCCTTCGTCGTTATAGCAAAGCATAGCAAAAGCCCTCAGGACAGGTCATTTTCGACTCAATGTTTCGAGTCATGGGAAGACTCTGAGGGTATCACTTTTCCCTTAAAGGGTGCATCTAACCTGCGAGTCTTTGGACTAGGAAACAGTAGTAACCCAGGTTCCTCAAAAGTGGACGCTTTTAGTATCGTAGCCACTACTACGAAAAATAAAACAGCAGAATTTCAAAGTACTACAGACAAGGTCGAGGATCATGGTAGGAATCCTAATGTGTCCAGGGTGGCCTGCTTTTATGTCATCTATGATCATAAACACATTTTCTATATTAATGCATCGACACCAAAGCAAGCAGAGGAAACAAATTGTTTTCTGAAGGATAGGGTTAGGAATGGGGTAGAAAAAACTGCAGTGTATAACAACGACTCTCTTACTAGTGCTGACAACATAGATGGTAAAGCAGAGACACCAGAAAAAACAACCTCGTTGATACAGAACCCAATGTCTTTTTCTCTCATCAATGCCACTACTGAAAAAACAAATACAAATCTAAGGATACCTCTGATAGTAGGCTCCGTAGTGGCAGTCCAAGTTATCATTATATGTTGTGTACGTGTCGCTTTCTTTTGCCTCGGTGAGAACAGTGGAAATGATAACAATCATGAAAGCAACTATGATAATGATGCAGCAGTGCAACGGAGAGGAATTGCCTATGATGAAATAAATGAGGCTGAAGTGTACGTTCCATCTGGGCACCACTACTACGAAATAAAAGATGAGCATGGCTGTGATAAAGAGGAACAGGTATCAAACAGAGGTCGAACAAACGACAACAACTACGATCAAATAAAGGAGGATGAAGTGTACATCCCATCTGGTCACCACTACTGCAAAATAAAAGACGAGCATGCCTGTGGCAAACAGGAACAAGACTTAGTGTTAAACACGGGTCAAAAAAACGACAACGTCTACAATCAAATAAACGAGGATGAAGTGTATGTTCCATCTGGTAACCACTACAGTGAAATAAAAGAAGAAGACACCAAAGGTAAACCAACGTCAAATGCACTTTGTGCACCTCCACACAGAGGAACAAACGACAAAGGCATTGCAAATACTTGTGGGCAGGGATCACAAAACAAAAGATGTGAAGACAGGAACAAGTACTCCTCAAAATTTCATACCACAAGAGCTGAAGTACATCTGCCCATAAGTAGAAATGTTAGAAGAAATACTTCACTTTACAAGAGAGGTCAAGAGACAGTGGATTGTGTTGGGTCTAAAATCAAGAGTTCGCCTACCATAGAGTCTGTCCATCAAGAGCAGACTGCTTATGAAATGATTGGCTGTGCAGGCGTGTCAACTAGCACAAACAGGTGTAAACCTGGGACATCTGGTGTTGTTACACTTGATACTATTGAAGAAGAGATCACAGAAGACTCAGAAAAGTGTGACGGCGCCGACAAAGATTTACCAGCCAAAGAAGATTTGGAAGAACTAAAACAGAGAAATGAAAATTCCTAATTGATCTAGTTACAACAAATTTCATCAATCAATGACTGTGGGACTGCTCTACCTGGTTCT
>NC_049992.1:7402492-7404305 GCF_000003815.2 Branchiostoma floridae | reverse complement strand
ACGCAAGCCTGACCTAGTCTCGTGTTCTCTCGCGAGAACTGAGATTTTGTCTTCCCCGTCACGCGGTTGTACTGGTCGACATCGAAAATGTGGGAGGTATGTCCTGTACCTTTTCAAAAACAGTCATTGATTGAGAAAATTTGTTGTAACTGTTTGCATACATGACTGATGAACCTCTTCAACTAATTGATCTAGTTTCTAGGAGAACCATGAAATGACAGGAGGTCACATCATAAAAGATGATAATTTTGTAGAATGTAAGATGGAAACTTGGTGATTTATGATGACTTGTTCATAGTTGTTACTGTCAAATAAGTAGAACAATGTGATTTTTCAACTTTTCAAGAGAAAAGTATACTAAAGTATGGCCATATTGATTTGATAAGATGGCTGACATCCGTGCGTTTATCATTTTTTGTCCATTTCCTTTTAATTGCAATAAATTTCAGCCTTGAATTACATGTAATTCTGTGAATAGATTCTTGACACACACACACACACACACAGACACACACACACACACAGGCACAGACACACACACAGACACACACACACACACACAGAGTCACACACACACACACAGTCACACACACACACACACAGACACACACAGACACACACATATGCACACACACAGGCACACACAGACAGACACACACATATGCACACACACACACACACACACACAGACACACCCATACGCACACACACAGGCACACACAGACAACCAAAAGGAAATTCTGCATGGTGAAGGTAACTAACTAACAGATAGACATACATGCATACCTGTGTTCTGAGGTTGTCTCTCTGTCAAGGCCTTGCCCCGACCTGCCCCCAGAGAATGTCCTGTGCACATGTTGCAGTAGACTGAACCCTAACTGTACCGCTGACAACCATCCCAGCAGTCTGTAGCTGGGAGCTGCAAAATCATTGGCAAGGACGCTTCGCACCAGGAGCTGGAATAGAAAATTTCATTATGATTTATGAACATAGGAATATTTTTACTGTAAATTTTCATACAGCTGTCAAAGTATTATCTCAAGAATTCAAGGTCACCAAAATGTTACTGATAACTCCCTTAAAATGCACATGAAATCACTTTTGCTTTTAAGCCTGTCACACATAGCCATCCATGGTCTCTTGACCCTCTCCAGAACATGGTTGGGGGATTGCCTACTAGTTTATAAAAGTTGATTGCATGCACAAGACAACTGTATTTTTGAATGTGATCAGTGGAGCAAACTGGGGCTACAATTGGATGGATTTCAGGCGATTCCCAACCTAGTGCTGACATTAGTTGGGGAGTGGTCAGGAGCAAAGAAGGTCTGAATGCATGACACAGGGATTTAATTTCGCAGTAGAAGGAAAAACAACTTTTCGCGGTGGTTTGAAGTTCGCGGTAGCAACATGCACTGTAGTCTCTTACTGCTATGGAATAATGTTCGCGGTGGATTTAAATTCGCGGTGAAGCGCCCACCACAAAAACCATGAACATTAATCCACCGTGAAAGTTTCTGCATTTACAGTACTTTTTCTTGTGAAGGCAAATTTCAATACACTGCAAGTGTTGAAACATTTGTGGCAGTAAAAATCTTGTCAAGACATCGATCTTGTGGCCTTGGGGAAAGACTTTCCTCACTTTACTTGGGCAAAAATAAGTAGCTATTGCTTTGGCTGGGGCTGTCCCTTCTATTGGACATTAAATGGAGGTCCTGCATTTCCACCTCAAGCACATTACTAGTAAAGACCACTGACACTTATTGAAATTGCAGGATCCTTCTCAGTGCAAGTGGTCACACTATGATGGCAGCCG
>NC_049992.1:7378749-7394802 GCF_000003815.2 Branchiostoma floridae | reverse complement strand
CAGATCGAAGCGATTCTGCGCTGTCAATGAATGCGTGCTTGCATTGAGGCTGAAAAACACTAAGTATACAAGTTTTATAAGTTGACAATGATAGAATAGTGCCATGCTATAATCTATGAACCAACAGCGTCCATAGTTTTATCGTCCTGTCGTCTATGGAGCCGTGGAAGGTATCGAGAACTTCCCCATGCAGACTAGAGCTCCTAGCACGGGCGATCCAACATGGCGGCCGAGAATCGCTTCGATCTTGAAACCGGCGGACTAACTTGAAATAACTGGTGAATACGCAGGACTTGCTGCGTTTTTTAAATTCATAAATGTGTAAACAATGTCTCCAGAGCGCCACACAAGGTCTTTGACCCATATACACTGCATTTTAGAGTCGTTTGTGGTCGTTTGTGGTATTTCCGAGTCGTTTGTGGTCGTTTGTGGTATTTAGGCAGACCGGTTTGTCTCAAAGTCTCAAAGTATTAAAATAAAAGTTTCTGTTGCAAAGTAAACACACTGAGTTTCACCCCAAACATGCATAATTAGCCCAGGAGGGGGGGGAAGTGGCACGGGTAGGATCTGTCATTTTTCTTGACAACACACAACTTATCCCACTTCCACACATCTGATTTGCTAATATTTACTAACATTGTCTTGATCTGTCCACTTCGTCCAAAGTTAGTCCGGATCCGGGTAGTAAAATTCAGTGCTTCCACCAAAACATTACGTGCGGCAACTTGGCTATTTATTACTAAACAGGCGCCGAATTCTGGACAGAGGAGCTACCAAGGCCTACCTGCCTTCTTACTCCTATCTACAGAGGAGTTAAGAGCCTCTGCCTGGTTTAGGTAAACCCTGGTAAATAAAAGTTTAAAGCTGCACGACAGAGACACGTGCTGCAGAATTTGTTTTCTGACAATACGTTGTGATGGCAACAAAACGCGTTGTTGTGATGATCAAATCGAGACTTGTCGTTATCGATCTGCATTGTCAAAATGCTATACTAAAGACACAAAAAAATTAAGTTGAATCCAAAAAACGCGCCAAGGTAGAGGTCATTTCATAGGTCATCCGAAGGAGGATAATTTAGGATTGACATGCGGTCAATCCTCCTACATTTTTTGCGGTCTTTTTGACCTTTGGCCTGATTCAGGGACCATCCATTGATAAAGGGAGGGGTGCGCACCACAGGTAAAGTAAGTAAGTGCAGCGCAGAAGAGTAAGTGGCTCGCGCAGAAAAGTAAGTAAGTGCAGCGCAGAAGAGTAAGTGCAGCGCAGAAGAGTAAGTGTCTCCAGCAGAAAAAAGTAAGTGTGTTGAGCAGAAAAGTAAGTGTGTTGAGCAGAAAAGTAAGTGTCTTGAGCAGAAAAGTAAGTGTCTTGAGCAGAAAAATAAGTGTCTTGAGCAGAAAAGTAAGTGTCTTGAGCAGAAAAGTAAGTGTGTTGCACATTGTTCATATCGGCCACGGTAGATTGGGCTCAACTTTTCTTGAATAAGATACTGACATGTCCTAAAAGTACTCAGTGACACATTTAATAGTCTCATCATCTTTTTATTGCTCTTAAACAGAGAATTCAAGAACCAAGAGGGTGTATATCTCCATACTGCTTAATGTCATAACAAATACAAATTTGGTCCAAAGTAGCTACCTTCTAGCTGACTGAGGGTTGAATTGATACAGTCTTCTCAAAAGGGGTGCAGTCACATATGTCGTGTGATCATTGTGCCATCGCTAACTTATGGCCTTTTCTGGACAGCCATGCGTGTGTCCTACAAAGTTCAGCTTAGCCTGAGTATCATCCTCCGTAGTGACCGCTTGCTCAGTACTTTCGCTTGCTAACCACCGTGGTAACTACACTGGATGATAATCAGGCTAAGTTCAGCTGGCTTGCTACACACAAAAAAACTGTCTTAGATCCTTCTCGGTGGTTAATTTTGTCCTATCACACGAAAATCGTATGATGATCACATGATGTAAGTGACCATGCCGTTGGTTAAAGTTTCTCCCCAACATTTCCACAGGAAGTGTTGCGGAAAGTCCAGAGTATCCTGAACAAGCTGACTCCTCAGAAGTTCCAGACTCTGTGTCAGCAGGTCCTGGATCTGGACATCGTGACGGAGGATGGACTGAGAGGACTGACCCACCTGGTAGTGGACAACATGATCACGTCCTTCTCTCCCACCGGCCCCAACTACGCAGAGGTGTACGCTAACCTCTGCAGGTGCCTCATTCATGTGAGTAGGGAGAAGGACACTGTTTCAAAATCATTGTATTCATTTCTTTCTGTAGACAGTATAGTCATGATGTTGATTTTTTTGTTGGCATAGATAAGCAGGGCTCGAAATACTTTGTTCTGCATAGTACCTGCACTGGTGCTGGTAGCATTGAAAATTACCTGCACCAGACAAATTTGACCTGAATTTAGGAAGTATGGATCATACTAAAATTGTTCAGGAACCATTGCTATTTTTTTCTTTTATACTTTATAGGTAGTAATATTCAATGCAGCTAATAACAATCCACATGCACCCACATCATAGGACATTTACAGTATAAAACCCACTACATGGACCAGTGCAGGTTAGGTGCAGGTAGACATTAGAAATACCTGCACAGCTCCAATTTTACCTGCACTAACCTGCATATGCAGGTGATATTTTGAGCCCTGATAAGCTCCCTTGCAGCTGCCTTTCAAGCTGCAGTTTTTTGTTTCTTGTTTCTTGGTTGATATTATAAGTTTGAAACTCTCCCAATCTTGCACATCATACAAATTAGCCTTGTCCTATTCATCACTTTTAATGCTCTTGAACTTGCGCCAGAGCAGGTTTTATAAACATGATCATTATTTTCACAGCTATGAAATATTAGTTTCTTTCCTGTGTTTCAGCTGAAGGCACCCAGTAAGGACCGCCCGCGGGAGATGATCAACTTCCGTAGGGTCCTGCTGGGCAGGTGTCAGGGGGAGTTCGACAGGATCAGCAGCCCAGGACAGAACATCAGCAGACTGGTGCAACTCATGGAGGTGGTGCCGGTACATTTAGTCAGACATTTTTGTTGTTTTGGTTTAGTCATTAGGCTGACATTATCAGGAAAGTAAAAGTTTTAACTGTAACAGTAGTGGGCACTAGTTTAGCACTTTGGAAAGCTCATCTATTTCTTGTATGGTGCAGGAAGTCACAGATGCAAAAGTTGTCCTGGGGAAAGATAACACTTCTTTATGTGGCATAGTGTCAGGGATAAACAAGTCCACTAGCCTTATAGTCCCGGACAAGTGAAAATGCCAATCGGGCAAGTGCATGTCCTTCCCACTTGCCCGATCGGACAAGTTAGCTTTTCTCCATTGAGTGAGATTTTGATGTACTTGCTACTTTTCACAGTCATGGCATGAAGCATTGATTAACACAGAAAATAGAGCCAATAACAAAAATTCCATTGAACTTATTTTTGAAGACCATGAATATACATAGCAAAATGTCATTTAGATTTCGGGCAAGTGAAAAGTTGGTTCGGGCAAGTAAATTTTTTAAGTACTTGCCCGATAGGACAAGTCAATTTTAGAAAACTTGTCCTACCTTGAGTGTAGTTAAATGATAAGGGTGTTTGGCCCAGAACCAAGAGGTCTTGGGTTCAATAGAGTTAATTCCAGTTGTGGCGGCCATGTTGGATTTCCGGGGTCATCCGGGGTCATGGCACCAGAACGAGACTGCAGGTGGTACCATCTGGGCATTCTACTATATAGGCTGTATTGCAGACATAAGTGTGTCATCTTTGGGAGTGCATTTCACCCCTCTAAGGTTAACAACTGCACAATATATGCCTGTTATCTATAGAAAATATTGTTAGGCACATTTGAATTTGATTTTGGTGATTTTTTTTATCAATTTTTCACATTTTTTTATGGGTGACCTGAGAACAATTAGTGTCAGTGTTTATATCATCCATTAGTGCTTTGTATTGGTAACTGTGATATAGTAGGTTTACTATTGGGGTTAAACCCTACAAATACACAAAATATGGGGATGACATCTTTGCGGGTAGAAATTTAGAAGACATTTGGCAGTTGTTCTGATGATTTATTGATGCCAAGATCCGTTCTGCAAACTACGCTCTATGGGAATGTCATGCCGGGTGTGCTCCTTTACTTTCTTCCCAATTCATGTTTTCATTGTTTTATTCTAGTTTACACAACATAACCCTACACAAAAAGTCCACGTGTTGGGTCCATAAAATTGTGGGATGAAATGTAGCAGATTTTTTTCTGTTAGGGATTTTTCAATGCCAATGTTGAGAAAAACGTAAATTTTATCGTCAGTAGAAGAGGTAAATTGGTGATAGAACTTAGTAATACATGTACATAGTTTTATGAACAGATCTGTCAGTCCGATATTTTCATGTTTTTGTAGGGTTTAATAACAGTTACCGATACACAGCGCACATGGAGGATATAAACACTGACATTAATTGTTCTCAGGTCACCCATAAAAAAAATGTGAAAAATTAATAAAAAATATCACCAAAATCAAGTTCAAATGTCCCAAACAATATTTTCTATAGATAACAGGCATATATTGTGCAGTTGTTAACCTTAGAGGGGTGAAATGCACTCCCAAAGATGACATACTTATGTCTGCAATACAGCCTATATAGTAGAATGCCCAGCTGGTACCACCTGCAGTCTCGTTCTGGTGCCATGACCCCGGATGACCCCGGAAATCCAACATGGCCGCCACAACTGGAATTAACTCTATTGCGTATCTTATTACCTGGATGTCTAACCTTCATCAACGTAACCTAAGGTTTATTTTTTCATCAGGAAGAGGAGAAGCCAAAGCTACAGCTGGAAGTCCTGATGGCCAAACGACGCGCCCTGGCTGCCGTCAGTCTCATCGGAGAGCTCTTCAAGCTGAAGCTGCTGTCTGCAAACCTCATGCACAGCTGTGTGCAGAGGCTCCTCAAGACATGCTCTGAGGAGAGTCTTGAGTGTCTGTGTCTTCTACTGACTACCATGGGCAAGGAACTGGACCTAGAACAGTCGAAGGTATGTGTCACGAGGTCACAGCGTGATAACACCCGTGGAGTGGGGAGTGTCACCCGAGTAATGGAGAGCAGATGTACAGGGGGGTTTGGGAAGGGACACGTAAGAGGGTAGGGGGATTTGACCGAGAGACTGCGACAGGGCAAGACGTGTCTACCTGGCTCCGAATAAAGTCTATCATATCCGCAAACATCATGCCTCTGTCCTGATTCTACTTGACTCACTCCTGGCCACCGTGACATATGGTATAATTAGCTAACCCTTTTGGAACCTAAATCTTTTGGAAGATCTTTAAATTTGGTTGATTTTTGTTTTCTCTTTTGAAACTGATTAAATGTTTAATTAAAATGCAGTCAAACTTGTCCAAATGACATAATTTACATAATAAGGACTCCTGGTTAATGTCAGTGCTTTTTGGTGGTTCCTTGGAGGATTTTTCCTGTTGGCATAAGCATTAAGAATCCTATCTTTAGTGACTGTCCACATTAACCAGATTGGTCCCAAGTGGCCATCTTGTACAGTTTTAATGATACTATCATTTGTGTCCATTTGCTGTTACCTTCTTTACCATTGTAATGATGTCTTTTTTCATTTTTACAGGCAAAAATGGATCAGTATTTTGAAACAATGCAGCAGATTATAAACCAGAAGAGGGCCTCTACTCGCATGTGCTTCCTTCTGAGGGACCTCATGGAACTAAGAGTGGTGAGTGTAGTTATAGAGTGTGTATAGGTGTGCATGTGGAGTATTATGTTTGCGATGGTGTTAGTGTGGGAATAAAAAATGGGTGAGTCTACCGGGGAAAGAGGGTCATGCGGAATACACCGTGTTGTATTTCATTTATGTCATACCCACATTTAGAATTCTTGACTGGGTCGCACGTGACATGTACACGTGTACTTTAGATTTATTCAAAGGAAGACTGTGTGATACGCCTTTTTATTACCTGTTCTCCAGAACAACCGCATCAAATGTTATCGCGGCCAATGTTTGACATAGATATCATGACGTTCTAGCCCAGTTCAATATTTCACAGCCATACATGCAAGGAAGATATGCTAACTGATAAAAAAATTCATTCTAAGATATGTCAATGAAGGTTAGACATCCAGGTAATAACATACGCCAAATAGCAGTTACTCAAGCTAGGATATAAAAACTATCTCCAACAATATTTCTACAGTGTCACTGACAAAATACACCGGTTGGCTGTCTGAAATTTTTTCCATTTCCAAAATCATATCCAGTTGCTTGAGTAACTGCTTTTTGGCGCATTCATTCTAAGATGTAAGATTCCAAAGACTCATTTTCCCGACCCAGAACGACTGGGAGCCCAGGAGACCCAGGAATACTCCTAAGATATGTTAACTAATAGAAGAAACACTAATTCTAAGATTTACCCAAGACTGATTTTCCCGCCCCAGAACGACTGGGAGCCCAGGAGACCCAGGAATGCTCCCAAGACTCTGGAGCAGATCCACCGAGAGGCGGAGCGGGAGGCACAACAGCTGCAGCAGAGACTGGGACAGCAGCCTAGACAACGTAGGAGACAGTGGGAGAGAGGTTCTTATTCGTAACATGTGTTCTACAGGGCTCAAAATAACACCTGTATGCATGTATACATACCCTGGGAACCAGACTTTTAGCCAGGGCCGGCAGAGAGTAAACCGGCAAACTCTCCCTGCATGACAAATCCATCCAGGGGTTCAGGAGTGCAGCCAGTCTAGGAGTAGCCATACACACCTAGGAGTAGCCATACACACCTAGGAGTAGCCATACACACCTAGGAGTAGCCATACACACCTAGGAGTAGCCATACACACCTAGGAGTAGCCAAACACACCTAGGAGTAGCCATACACCCCCTAGGGGTAGCCATACACACCTAGGAGTAGCCATACACACCTAGGAGTAGCCATACACACCTAGGAGTAGCCATACACACCTAGGAGTAGGCATACACACCTAGGAGTAGCCATACACCCCCTAGGCCGGCTTCACTCCTTTGCCAGCTTTTGATACTACAAAATGTATCTTATGCTACTGTAGGATCTGCTTGGAGATTACCCTTATTGTCCCTGAGAACTTGTTCAACTTTGGTCATTCGTTCATTCGTTCGTTCATTTGTTCGTTCATCTATCCATCCATTCATCCATTCATTCATTTATTCATCCATCCATTCATTCATTCATTCATTCATTCATTCATTCATTCATTCATTCATTCATTCATTCATTCATTCTTTTTAACTAACTGTCCTGAGACTCTGAGGGTCAAAACTTGTTCAATTTTCAGGGCTCGAAATACCACATGCATATGCAAGTTTGTGCATGTAAAATTGGTGTGGTGCAAGTAAGTTTGGACCAAACTTGCACCAGTGCAAGTTACTTTTATCCACTAATACCTGACTTTAGAAAAAGCTTACACACACCAAGAATATTGTCTGCCATTGAAAGGTAAAAGAAAACAACACTGAATAAAAAAATAGCCTAAATTTGTTATTTCTAAACTTGGTTAGACATCCAGGTAAACAAAATTTGAGGACAATTCCATCTCTATAATGCTAATAATTCCTATGGTGTTGTCTTACCTTGATTTGCATATGAGTAAATACATTTTGCATACAATTTAGTGACTTTGATATGATCAACTGGATTTTCCAGTTATATGTGTTTGTATTGAGTTGTTCTAGCGATGGTTAAGAATAGTGATGGAAGTCACTCGAAGAGTCCAGAAGAAATCTATTGATCTTATCAAGTTGTAGACATTGAATTGTCTTAAATTAAGCCTAAATTCACATTTGTTGTACAATTTGAAATCCAAAATAAAATACGCTTTGGAAAACAAATATCCAAACATGTGGTCTTTATGTATCCCCATATATTTGCAAATTTTCAGAAGAAGAATAAAGGGTTAACAGTTCACTATTTTGGGTAGTGCAAGTAAGTTTCTTTTGGTGCTAGTTACCTTTGGCTTAACTTGCACTGGTGCAAGTTGACTGAAAAGTGTATTTCGAGCCCTGATTTTGTTCATTTACTCATTCAATCATTCATCATTCATTCATTCATTCATTCTTTTTCACTAAGGCGGCCCTAACTGTTCTGAGACTCTGAGTGTCACTACTTTTCCCTGCTCTCCCCCCAGGCAGGGGCTGGCGGCGCGGTGCCAGGAGGGGGAGGGGCGTGCGGTTGTTCCAACAGCTGAGAGAGCTCTCCATGAACGTGCACCTGCCTGCAGATAGGAGGTACGTTCTAGGCCGCCCTCTCTTAGGTTTTGCTATTTTATTGTTGTTGTTTTTGTTTGTTTGCAAAATAAGACCATGTTGATTTGATTATTGGGATGACAACCCCTGAATTGATGTGAGCATATGCAAATGAAAACAAATTGGCTAAAAAAGTTTATCTTCATTATGAAATCTAAGTGGTTAGGAAAGTTGAACAAAGGTCTGAACATACAGAGTATATAATGCTGAACAATAGGAGATGAACACAATTTTAGATAATCGAAACAAAATTAAGAAAAGTCAAGATAAGGTTGATGCAAGGGAGTCAATTAGATCCTGTTGTTTGGATACATCTGACTGTTTCCAAACTCATATCCAGTTGCTTGAGTAACTTTTTTGCGTATCTTATTATCTGAATGTTTAACCTTCATCGACCTATTGTGAACTCTCCACCCACAGTGTGGACGCAGGCATAACTAGTAACAGTCTACAGGACCAGGCATCAGGCTGGCAGCAGAGTGGGTCGGAGTCGTGGGATGCAGTGTGGGACTTGCTGGATACACCCACGTCTGACCCAACCACACCCATGTCCGACCCAGCCACACCCATGTCCGACCCAGCCACACCACATAGCCAGCACACAACAGGTGGGACTTTGTAGTTTGTCTGTTGGAAGGATGAAGTAAAAGTTTGTTTTGGTAGTTGTGAAAAGGATATTTACATGTACATGTATATGATTGAATGATTATCATAATGGTCACATAATTTGGAGTCTACCGGCAGTTTTAATGTGAATTTAGAAGGACAGATAAGTAAAAACCTTGAGGCTCCATGACTACGATTGTCATGAAAATTGTCGTATATTTCAGATCAACGTGAACCGCCTGATGACACTGCTTCGTCTACTGCCAAACCCATGGAAGACAAAGTAAGTCTCAATGACATCCCATAGTAACTCTAGCCATAGTGGCCATTTTAGATGATAGTATTGGGGGGGGGGCTACCATCCTTTTGATAGCTCCTGAAGTACACAGTTGGTATGAGTGACAATAGGAGCAATCATATGCTAACTAGGATGGCATTGGTACCAAGGCTAGGAGCCTCTTCTAAAAATGTGACACCTGTATATGTTTACCAAGGAAATACTGCTGTATCATTGCCATATACTGCAATCTGTTTAGATTCAGCAGTGCTTCAAATCTAGAGCTTTTGGTACTTCGTTTTCAATGTGTGCTAAGATTTTCTGGGCCAACTAATGTGTCTCAACTTATGATGAACTTTTGCCCACATTTGTGATGTACATATAGGCAGAAGCTGCTGCTGAGTACAGATGTAAACCTGAGAGCAGGCGGCTTCCCATGCTGCAGATAGCAGCTTTCCTGGACATCCTGGTGAAGGAAGATGTGCAAAACGAACATATCATCGGCTGGATCGAGGTAACAACAGTCCTGCCAAATACAATATATTCTGATGGTTGTTACTTCTGTGTTGTTGGTTCAGGAAAGGTTTATAAACTTCTCTCAGTTTCCTTCCCTTGCCACCAGATTGCCAGATGACTAGTGAGGGACCAAAATTAGATTTTGTATTACCCTTGCTTGGTTTTATGACTGGAATATGGTGCACATAGATGCAATGTAAAAGTATGACAAAACACACAAGAATTCATGGAATGATCTGGTAGCTAAGAGTCATAGTCTTTAACCTAAACCAATAAAAATTTGATTCCAAAGGACCTAGATTTGAATCTCTGCAAAGAGAAGTCCAATCATGGTATTTGGGTGGGTTGAAAAATGAAACAGGGATGTAGAGTTCTTAAAGTATTAAGAAGAATTTTGAATTTTCATGTTTTTGATGTGTGTTTTTGACAGGACAATATTGATGAGGCCAGAAGAAAAGAGCCAGCGTTCATCCGTACCTTGATGACAGCTGTTTGTAAAAGTGCAATCAGAGGTGAGGAAACTGACAAACATCACATTGTGTACATATAGATAGTTAGCATGCTGTTAGATCACACTACTCTCTTCCGCACATCATTAGCACAGACCCCTGTGAATTGCAAATGTGTCGCAATATGTGCCAGTCTTCAGACAAATATACAAACAACAATTGATATGTTAAAAAATTCCCTAAACTAATTGTAGAGTGGGACTTGTTGCAGAAGGTTTAAATTTTTCGATGTTTTTCAGCAAATGAGCAGCATTTCCCTCATTTGACTTTGGTTTGTGTACCCAGGTGAAGGTTCCAGACTGAAATGCGACACGCAAAGTATCCAGAAGAGAGTGGTTCTGTTGCAGAAGTACCTGGACAACGAGAGCACCAGAGAGCTGCAGGCGCTCTTCGCACTACAGGCACTCATGGTGCAACTGGACCAGCCGCCAAGTAAGTCAACCCTTTAGTACTACAGGCACTTATGGTGCAACTGGACCAGCCACCAAGTAAGTCAGCCCTTTAGTACTACAGGCACTCATGGTGCAACTGGACCAGCCACCAAGTAAGTCAGCCCTTTAGTACTACAGGCACTCATGGTGCAACTGGACCAGCCACCAAGTAAGTCAGCCCTTTAGTACTACAGGCACTCATGGTGCAACTGGACCAGCCACCAAGTAAGTCAGCCCTTTAGTACTACAGGCACTCATGGTGCAACTTGACCAGCCACCAAGTAAGTCAACCCTTTAGTACTACAGGCACTCATGGTGTAACTGGACCAGCCGCCAAGTAAGTCAGCCCTTTAGTACTACAGGCACTCATGGTGTAACTGGACCAGCCGCCAAGTAAGTCAGCCCTTTTGTACCCTCCAATGATTAAGCTCAATGAGTAGCAGCCTCACAGTTGAGCTCCTGGTTCCAATGAGTTGGCAACTAGGAGACCCTCGATTCAATCCTAAGTTTGGCATTTTCAGTTGTGGCTGCAACCGTCTTTTGGAAGGCTTTTTGTAGCTGGAATGACACTGATAGCTTATATAAAATTCATGGCACATGGCACAAAGAGTTTCAAATGCATTGAGACCTAGCCTACCTTCTTCTTTATTATAATGATATCTTTATTCATCTTAAAGAAGTAAACCCTTGTTGTTTTTCTTCCCCAGATCTGCTGAGGATGTTTTTTGACAACTTGTTTGATGAAGACATAATCTCAGAGGAAGCCTTCTTTGCTTGGGAGTCGAACTTGGATCCAGCAGAGCAGGCTGGGAAGGGCATAGCTGTCAAATCTGTCTTAGCATTTCTGGTATGGCTCAGGGAGGCTGACGAAGAGTCAAGTTCGGAAGAAAAAAAGGAAAAGGGATGAAAAGAAGTCTACGGCCATGAATAGGCATGATGATTTAGTTTTTGATTCTCAGTTTTGTCCACTTCATTTGTTTCGGGTTTGAAACTTAAACCATTCACCACATGAGTGACTCACATGATAAATTCTACTGTCAACTCTAATAAGTCCCCTGGGTACCCTTAGACCAGGGTGTCTTAGTGTGTATAATGCTAGTTCACCTTTATCCATGGGTAACCTATATCTGTTGTTTTTAAAAGCAGTGTATTTTGGTATATCTAGGAGGTGATTATAGAAATATTGGAATTTGAATCCCCTATCCGTCAACTTGATATTACTAAATAACCTATTTTTAGAAACGACGTATACATGTTACCCCAGGAATGAAGGTGAACTAGCATTACCTCGGTATTACTGATGCTGCAATTACATGTAATACATTAATTATTTAGCTAGTAGGTGTAGGTGTATGATTTCATTTTGGGAAATCTAGAAATATACGTTAGTTTTGTCACCGTGCCAATTGGGACTACAGTCAAACCTGCCCGAGCGACCACCTCTTCTCAGCGACCACCTGGCCATTTCGACCGCTTTTTCTCGGTCCCGATTTATTTTCCCATTGACGTAAGCATTAAGCGACCTTTTCTCAACGACCACCTGGCCAACGCGACCGCGACCGGCCCAAATTAGGACCCATAACGACCGCATCATTTTCAAAATCGAGGTTTTCATCGATTTTTTATGATAACTAGCGCGATTTTGTGCCGAAATCGGCCAGTTTGCGTCGGATTTGGGGGTTAAATTTACAGTTTACAGTGTGTGTGTTGTATTTGACATTAAAGACCTCGCTTCTTTGCGTGCATGCAGTGTGCTTGCTATTTGCCATTAAGCACAACGGAAACAATTTATACTTTGCATCGGGCATGTTTTGAGTCGATACTCTTCTCAGCGACCACCTGTCCAAATCGACCGCTTTTTTCCGGTCCCCCGGGTGGTCGTCTTGGGCAGGTTTGACTGTATGTGAAGGTGACGTCTTGAATTCTTCTCCTTTTTTGCCCTCATGAATTAAAGTACACATCAGTTACTATGGACATGTGTGTTTTGGTAAAAGATTGCAACATTAAGATCATTACACTTTTATTGGAGATCATCATCAAACTGAAACTTCTCATAGTATGCAATGTATGAAACAAGGACCTGTATTGTGTATTTCTTTATTAAAAAGCAACAAGCACATGGAAGATTTCAGTCATGTTTTATTCATTTCAGTTAGTTAGATATTGACACATTTTAGAATACAGTAGATAGCTGTTAAAAGATCTAATAACTAAAGTTCATGCCTGGAGGTTAGTTAATGACAAAAGACAAGTCAATTTCTAATGAGCAATTTTATGAATAAGAATAACAAACTTTAGTTCGTCATCAGTTTTATTCTCCCTGGAAGCAGTTGTTTTGAACAACACTTAAGGAAAAGACAAATATTTTGCATTTACTAGCTGCAAACTGTTGACTTATACTGGTTGGTACTTTTGCCATGTTCATAGAGTCAGTTTAATACTTGTTCAACATTTCTAAAATAGGCGACTACTTGTTGTTTTGAAAAAAAAAGGCTTTTCTATGACCTCTGTTGATCACTTTAGCAATGTGTTTACGTTTATCCCTGTCCCGTTCGAATCTCTTAATACGAGCGATGGCGATGATGTCACGGTGACGCAGGTGTTTTTTTTTCCGTCGTCATTTGCTTCCACAAAACACCCCCTCCCGTGAAGTCCAATTGGAACAGTCTTTTGTAATGCAAATATCTGCTGAGGTGCACGTGACACACCTGTAAAAGGTGAGTAAAGGGTCACCTTTAGAACTTGGCTCCTTCCGTCCGCTCCCTGCCTTTGCCGTACCTTTACGTGTTTGAAATTTGTCACCACTGTTGACGATCGCTTTTTCCCTCGCCTCTCACGAAACTGTGAAGATACCGAGATCCTATAGGACGCAACGTTATAGTTGAAGTTGGATGCCAACTACTTCAACCGTTAACACAGGTAATGTCAAAGCCGTACGTGCTTCTTTTTCTCGACCGAAACCTTCAAAATGGCGACGGGAGGGGATTCCCCAGAAGGTAGCCTACAACTAGAGAACTTCGAATGTATCATTTGTCTTCGGGTCTACACGCGCCCCAAAGTATTATCCTGCGGCCACACGTTTTGTATGGAATGTTTGGTGTCCCTCGTGAAAGGATCCAAGTCCCTTAAGTGCCCGGTCTGTCAGAAGAACACCAATCTCAAAAAAGCCGGTCGGGCAGGCGTTGAGGCGTTGACCGACAACATCCCGTTGGCAAACCTTCGGGAAGACGTAAAAATCTCGTCTAGAAGCCAGGACAGAGGCCCACATGGAGCGGAGAACCCTGTAGCGGTATCAGACGAATCCCAGTGCCCTAACCACCGTGGAGAGGAACTAAGGTACTACTGTCCTCCCTGTGATTCGGTCATCTGCGAAGAGTGTATGTTTGAGGGCCACAACACTCATGGAGTAACTCGTCTCGGACGGACATTGCAGGAACAAACTGCAAAGGCCAGGGAGGCGACAGAACAGGGAAAAAGATTGATGGAGCAAATCAGAGGCAAGATAACAGAACTAGAAAACTCAAAGAAAAGTTTGGCCGCAGAGGAAAGTACCCAAGTCAAGGCGGTTGACGAAACTGCCCAAACGATCACGGCAGCTTTTGCTTTAGAAGCAATCAAACGTGCCAATGCTCTGAAGGACGAGCTGCGCAACTTCTTTGCATCCAGCAACAACATGATTCTGGATCGCAAGGAAAGACTAGAAACGCAGTTGGCCCAATTAGCGAGTAGCATTGAGGCGTTGGAGCAACGCGTCAACCAGGAGGAGACGATGGCTGTCTTCATAAGCAGAAAGCAACTCATCGAGCTGTCCTCCCAGGCAGCCAAAGAGGAGTTCGACGTCGAAGCTGCCAAATGGCACACCACTTCTGCAGTCTTCACGCCAACTCCATACACCCTGTCTGGCTTCCATTTAGGCAAAGTTGAGGGTAAGCTAAGTTACATCACTGAACATCATTAAGCTATACCAGGAAACTCATCTCTGTTGGTAATAACTTCCTAGAAAGTGTCACTATAGCTCTGTAATCCCACGGTATAAATTAGATATGGCATTCGTTTGTACGTATTGTACATTTGCCATATGGTAATTACGCACAGGTAATCTTAAATTCTACAGCCTCAACGCGTGCTCCAGCCCCTGCTCCCGCGGCTATATCTCAGCTGGACAGGTCCGGGATGGACGAGTGGCTGCAACCCGGCGGTCTGCAGGGCGGTGGGGGGCGTGACAAACGGAGACAGGACAGAGGTGAGACGTGTCTGTTTGTTTGTTTGCCTGTCTTGTTGTTTGTTTGCTTGAGTCTTTAAGCTTTTCATTTTATTTTTAAAAGTCGTTAAGTCGTTCTGATAAGCTATTTGATAGACTAGACCTAACTTGAACTGTACCACCATGTTTCAGGAGGACAGGGAAGAGGTAGGAACGCCCACCAGGCTGCTAGTGCCCAGGACAGAGATGGTTGGACTTGGAACATGGGCCCCGCTGGTTTCGACCCCAAGTTCACCAAGGTGAGTCCAGAAATCAAGACGCAAAGCTTACCAGGTGCTTGCACTCGTGACTATGTTATTTGTTTTTACCTGCTTGAAAAAAAGCAGGTATTGATTTTGGTATGGATCTTTGGATCTGTGTGCGGGGTGAATCACTATATACACATTAGGGATACGATGGCTGCACAGATCCACAACTAGTAGAAAGAGAAAATGTGACCATCCCTGTCACCTCTGTATGGAATGAACCAATATATACACATTAGGGATATGTGCTAGGTGCAGGTGTAACAATAGGAAATAAAAAGGAAATCGTGAGGTCACTAGAAAGGTGTTACAAGTTTTGGATCTCACCATTTACCAAAGGTAGATATATAAGAACAATGATGGAATAATGTTGCCAAACGTCAATCCATATCAACCCCACAACACACCATACGCACCATCACAAAACAAAATATTTCATGCAGGTTTGAGTTTTCAGACTCTTGTTCTATCTATTTCAAGTCTTTCCCCTTTTCAATGGAGAACCTAAGACTGCATGTACAGCAATAATTGTGCATTATTTGTAGCATGGCTGTGTTCTTTGTTACTAGTACTTCTCTTTCTTACTTTGCTGATCTAATGTCCATGCCTGTCACTGTGTGCTTCCTTAGACAATAACAGCTCATTTAAACTCAGGACCAGATCACAAGACATTTCACTCACTTGTAAGAAAGCTTGCTGAAATAGTGTAGTAAAACTTGCAGGTCCCTTCCTAGAATTTTCCTGAAAGGTCCTGAAAATGGTCCTCATACAGTCTGAGAACAGCCCTTCAGAAACTTGTACTTGAAAAATGTTGGTTCGAAAGAGCATGGTCTGGTTGCGAAATGGCATCTAGAATGATGATTCAATTGGTGAATTCTGTATGACACATTGTGTGTGAATAAAGGGTTAATGCCCCGGCCCGAGG
>NC_049992.1:7361175-7378370 GCF_000003815.2 Branchiostoma floridae | reverse complement strand
ATATAAAAATAAAATGTGAATCTTGACCAATTCTCCATAGAAAAAATGCATGGTTAGTGAGATCAACTAGAGTGTGACTTCGGCTTTGTTGTCTTCTGTGCCTGACTACAATACTCTTGAGTGAATCTTGAGTTAATGTCAACGGTAGTGCAACACGTTTGCAGATCTAGTTTCCTACCAGTTAGAGTGTTCTTACCTGTGTGTCGCTATGCTGTGTGCTCTGCTATGCTTTGCTCTCGCCTGTCCGCTGTACTAACTCCCAAACTCCGTACTCAGTACCCCCTGTATTGCAGTATCGTCCGCAAGCCATCCCCCATTTCCAACCACCACAGCCGACCATCCAGAGCGCCATGGCGTACTTCCAGCCGGCGCCACAGGGCCCCGGGCCGGGCGGCACTCAGGCCACCTACAGGACAGGCGGGGAACAACTACAATGTAGGCACCAACATTTTGTAGATCTATTAGGACTTGATGTAATCTGTATCTCTGTTATATTCTATCTTACCCGTACCTTCCTCATATGACCTCAATGAAAAGCGGCTTCTCGGGAATAAATATAGGTTCAAACAAAAAAATACTTGTAGTCTACTTATCTGCATTATTACTTAATTTAGAAGGTTGTGTTTTTGTGTTTTCTCTAAGGACTGGGGAACAGCTACGATGTAGGCACCAACACTTAGTCTATTTATCTGCAGTGTTTTATCACCTCTAGTTTAGAAGGTTACGTTTTTATGTTTGTGTTTGTTCTAAGGATAAGTTTTTTAAAAATTTGATGTAGATATTGATAGATACGTACAGGCCAAATACAGGACCGGGAACAGCTACAATGTAGGCACCAATATTTTATAGTCAACTTATCTGCAGTGTGTTATCATCTGTAGTTTAGAAGGTTGTGTTTTGTGTTTGTTATAAGGACTGGGGAAAAGCTACGATGTAGGCACCAATACTTTTATAGTCTATTTGTCTGCAGTGTGTTATCACCTCTAGTTTAGAAGGTTATGTTCCATTCCCCAGATTTCCAGAGTTCCGGGTATGCCCAGAAGCAAAGAGAAACCTTAACCATTTTGTCCTGTTCCCCAGATTTCCAGAGCTACGGGTACAGACAACACAGCAGAAAAGAGAAACCTTAACTGTTCCATCCCGTTCCCCAGATTTCCAGAGTTATGGGTACAGACACCTTAACCGTTCCATCCCGTTCCCCAGATTTCCAGAGTTACGGGTACGCGCCCCAGGCCCAGCCCATGCAGACGACCCAGCAACAGAGGCCGCCGTCGATGCCCACAGGACAGATCACCATGATCCCTTCCCAACAGCAGAGGACAGGCAGGGAACAGCTACAATGTAGGCACCAACACTTAGTCTATTTATTTATCTGCAGTGTTTTATCACCTCTAGTTTAGATGGTTATGTTTTTATGTTTGTGTTTGTTCTAAGGATAACTTTTTACAAAATTTGATGTAGATATTGATAGATACGAGGGGTGATCAATAAGTTCTCGGTCTCACTCAGAAATAACAAGCACAACTTAGATTTTGAGGCACAACTTCATAGTATGAAGCCTTTTATCAATATCCTCCAAAATACAAATCATTGGAGTCATTACTTTCCCGGCATTCGTTTTTTTCTAAATTAGAAGTTAAGTGGCGAGAAAGGGTGACGTGTGATCAGACAATTTACCCGCACACCTCAGGCTGAAGATCAATTGTACACTTTTTTTTCGTTCTCCCTTACCTATCGTTACTGGGTGTCGCCTGCAACGTTAAGATCACAATAATTTGAATTTTGGTACACATTCATATAAGACTTTATACATGTACGTGGGGTTATCAATAAGTCCTCAGCTTTACCGAGAAATAATAAGCACAGCTCAGATTTCGAAGCATAGATGTTAAGTATAAAGTCTTATATAAATATGTACCAAAATTCAAATTATTGTGATCATTACTTTGCAGGCGACACCCAATAATGTTAAGTAAGGGAGAAGTAAAAAAAAAACGCGGACAATTGACCTGACCTCAGGTGTGTGGTCAACTTGCGCTGCTGGAAGTCAGACACCCAATTCTTTTTGCTTGAAATAGGAAGAGAATCGTTATCAAACATTTTGACAATGTCTTTTGTTAATTTGGGAACTCGGCCCACACATGTCTGATCACATTTTACACCACTTTTTTTTCTCGCCACTTACCTTCTGATTTGCAAAAAACGAATGCCTGTAAAACAATGACTGCAATGATTTGAAATTTGGCGGATATTGATAAAAGGCTTCATACTATGAAGTTGTGCCTCAAAATTTGAGTTGTGCTTATTATTTCTGGGTGAGGCCGAGAACTTATTGATCACCCCTCGTACGTACAGGCTACCTACAGGACAGGCGGGGAACAGATACAATGTAGGCACCAATAGGCTTTTTATCTACAATGTTTTATCTCCTCTAGTTCAGAAAGTTATGTTTTTGTGTTTGTTCTAAGGATAACTTACAAATAAGATGCAGGAAGACGGAAAACTCCAAACAACAAACCTGCATCTGCTGGGGCCGTCTTACACGTTGCATACAGTTTCCCCTGTAGGACTAGTGCGCCAGTGGACGAGAGGGTAGAGAAGGAAGTGCACACCCCTCCTTCACCTTAAAAACCCAAGTGCAGGCCAGGCAGCCGGGTCGCCTTAAACCCACCCTGTCTGCCTACCATTGTCTTCCGAGACAGACGGATGCCAACAACCAACAAGATGCAGGAAGATGTATTTCTTAGAGAAGCCTTTGTGGCAATGCCTCAGGAGCAGAGCCTTCTTGTAGTGTTGTTATGTTGCAATTGTGTGTTGACGCATTCATGTCAGAAACCCAGTGAAAGAATCTAGGTTCAACTTGTGTTCTAGGGATGAGTTTTAAGAATTTGATGCCGAATTGATAATCAGGTACATTATGGAGGCAAGAATATCTTGGTAGATGGTTTCATCAGTACTGGTTCGTAGCTGTTGTTAGTTTATTTTTGAGGGGCCTGTTTTGTATGTTATCTGTTTACTTTTTCTTCTCTGTTTTGTATTTGTTTGGTGCAGTTATAGGTACGTCCCTTAGGCCCAGCCCATGCAGACAACCCAGCAGTAGGGAGAAACTTAAACCGTTCTACCCCGTTCTCCAGATTTCCAGAACAGAGAAACCTTAATCGTTCTATCCCATTCCCCAGATTTCCAAAGTTACAGGACAGATGACACAGCAGCAGAGAGAAACCTTAACCGTCCTGTCCCGTTCCCCAGATTTCCAGAGTTACGGGTACGCGCCCCAGGCACAGCCCATGCAGACGACCCAGCAGCAGAGGCCGCCCTCGATGCCCACAGGACAGATCACCATGATCCCTTCCCAGCAGCCCCCACAGCCTCCCCAGCAGGTAACCCCGCCTCTCGTGAGTCCCAGTTTTCCTTGTTTTTACTGTATGTTCTTATGTTCTTATGTTGGACATTATTCATATCTTATGTAAGCCTTTCATTCTGGTTTTGGTAGGCACCGGCTGGTTTTTCAACTTTAAATGTAATAACTTAAGCAATAGGTGTTTCTGTGCTAACTTACCTTTGGAGGATCTTCCAAAATCATCTTGCCAGCTGCAGGTTTTCCATTTAACACTTTGTTTTGAAATTGACCTGTACCTGTCCCCATTTATACATGATAGTTTAAAAGCAAAGGGCTAGATTTGATATCCAATATTATATTGACGTGTATATTTGTCTTTCAAAATAGAAGCATACAACATTGAAGCATCTAATACGTGAACTGCAACTATTGGTTGACTGTAATACACAATGCATCCTTGTCAATGACAAGACATTTGTTGGTGTAGTTTTACCGAAAGTAGAAGCCTTTGAACACGGTAGATAAAGACAGGAAATGAGATAGCCTTTGACATTTTCCGGGACCTTTGACCTAAATTTCTCCGTCAGTACTGAGGCAAATTTAATAGAGGGCGTGAAATTTCTTTTCGAAAATAGGCGTACTGGTGCATCTAACCTAAAATTTAGGTGCAAAATGCACAACATAGTATGAGCATAAGATAGGTTAGCAAAACATAATCATCATTATTACAAACCCTACAGTAGTAGAGCCTCTTTCAGAACATGAATATCTAACTCTATAGTTGACATCAGAATTTCAAACAAGCAATACAGCAAAGTACAATAAAGGTTTATTATGTTTTCTTATGATCAACCGGTTTCACCCTACAGCCTACAAAAATATCCGGATGCACCCACAGTCAAAAATTAGGTGCACAGCGTCTATTTTAGGAGTAACTACACTCAGTGTTCAAAACCCTGGATAAGCTTAAGTGCGAGACGTTTTCCATTTTCCTGTCAGTAGTCTCCCACACCAGCTGATTTTAGTTAATGATAAGATATACCTGTCTTTCAGCAACAGCTTGACGATGGTAACATCCAGCTGGGCCCCGGCGGCCGGCCGTTGCTGAAGAAAGAAATGAGACAAGGAGGTAAGAATTTCAATTCTAAAGCAGGAGCAATTTTCAACATCTAGTCTAAGCAGCCAAGCATAGAAATACCCCTTTGCATTGGTTTTATGATTCCATGTTGAAAATGATGATAATACTGTCTGATTGACCCTGACAGTTATATTCGTAGGACACCTCTTGAGACAACTTTAATATCATATTTCTTCTCTTGTTTTTCATTCTTTGTTGACCGTATGTTCATTTCAACATATGTTGTTATATCAGGTTTAGGATTAACAGGTTTTCAAGGTTTTATTTTTCATAACGGTTGCTGCAGATGAACCAATTGCAAGTGGTCTTGTGTGCAACATGGTTTCAATCATTCTGTGGTTTACAAAACGTCAAACATCAAAAGATTGTCCCAGGATTTCGAGAGAAATTAAATCCCATGTATGTTTTACAGAGAAGTCTCGTCCGTTCCCCACCCCGTCCTCAGCCCTTCCCCCCGCCGCCACACCGAAGCTGGACATTGCTGTGATGGAGAAGAAGTCTCAGGCCATTCTGGTCGAGTACCTGCGCCGCGGTGATCTCAAGGTGTGTGATAAACTCTCTCCTGGTCTTCATAACTTGCCAATCTTTTCAACGCTGAATCGAAACAAAACAAAAACCGAAGCTAATAAACGCGATAGCTCTTTAAAACAGCTATGGTTCTTCTTAAAGCTATACATTGAAAACGTTACAACCAAGAACACATCACAATGTTAATTTGAGGAGCCCAGAATGACATCCGGGTACTTCCCATCCAGGTTTTGGGAACACATGAATGGTAGCACTCATCTTTAGGAACGTCAGCCGACTTTTTCCCTTCATCCTACAGGAGGCCATCCGATGTGTGAAGGAACTTAACCCAGTGTCCCTGCTGAACGTGTTGGTGGAACATTTCCTGAGCCAGACTCTGGAGAGAAATCCGCAGGCCAGGGTGGCGACCGGTCACCTGCTGCACGACCTGGTCAAACAGGAGGTCATACCTGTGGACCAGTATCTCAAGGGGTGGGTGATATAATCAAGTCAATTATTGTCTTCTTACACAAATCTGTATATTGTGGTTCTTTGTCTCCTGTGAAACAAGAACCTGGAGGGTTTACTGAACTTCTTTATCTAGCTTAAACTCTGATTAATGTTTACGGTTAAAGACATGTTTGATATCAAAAACTTGATGCGAAGATTTTCAATGTCTCCTAGTATGAAAATATGTTTCATATCTTCAAGAAACTGAAGACTACACAGTATCCTATTTGTCCTGGTCGTCTATTAGCCCTCCGTTATAAGTGATGCGGAAATCGTCGTCTGGAGCCCAAAGTCACCTATGCGCTGAGACGGCCGCCTACAAGCGGGCGTCTGGTTCCGCGCAAAGCAGAAAATTTTTCGCGGGATGGGAGGGTGGGTCGCTTCGGACTCCAGACGCGGCCGGAGGACCGTCGACCACGTGACAAAGGTATCGCTGTTCTGCATACTTATAGAAATGGGCAGATCACGTGACTAATATCCGGGCCAATAGGCGACCAGAATAAATAGTATCCTATTTGTCCTGGTCGTCTATCAGCCCTCCGTTATAAGTGATGCGGAAATCGTCGTCTTCCGCCTTCGCCCTCTCTAGCTATTGAGCCTTTCCTTTCCTTCCGTATTCCCAGTATCTCCTGTAGTATCTTCTCGCTCCTTCTCTCTTCGATCCTGTCCACTCCTTTATGTTACTCCCTCTTCCTCCCTCTTTTATCTTCCCTTCCTCATCTTGTCCTCTCAGCTCTATTTTCTTCCCCCCTTACTCATCTTACCCCGTTCTCATTTCTCCTCCTCAATCTCGACTTGCTCCTATTACTACGCCGCCCCAATCTTATCACAACAAACAAAACCTTCACCGAGAATCAAGTGACGGGTGTCTCGTGGACCACTGTCCTGTCGAAATGGTCGTAGACACCCATCCGCAAATATCTGAACAGTGCTTTGAAGACAATTGGTAAGTGAGCGGTGTACACAAAATATGACTTGTAGACGACCCAGAGTCAGCCTGCTCACTCTTCCTTTCTTCAGTGCCCGTCCCAAGCCTCAAATCGGCCCAGGTACATACACAATTCCGTAAATATGTATCATCCAGCCTTTCGCGGAATCCCATCGCGCTGGATAGACGTCACAACATGTCGGGAAAGAACGTACGCAACTCAAATGTTCGTCCAGCTTTCCGCGGAACCCCATCGCACTGGCCAATGTCACAAAATGCTAAAACAAAGTGCAACGTGCAAGACTTCTCTGATCATCCAGCTTCCTGCGGAACCCCTTCGCACTGGATATCGTCACAGCGTGTCATGAAAGAAATGTACTCAAAATCTCAGAGCGTCCAGCTCTCCGCGGAAACCCTTCGCGCTGGACAATGTCACACCAAGCTTAAACAGCTGCACGCTTTCCGAATCATTCAGCTTTCCGCGGCACCCCGTCGCACTGAATGATACTCTGCCGTACTAAGAGAGAAACACCGTCCTAAGTATTTTACCCCGCTCTAATCGACATCCCTGCACTGGGTAACGTTAGAACACGAACGTGTCGACGAGCTATTACAAAAATGTCAGGCTGAGACCGGTTTACTCAAATATTTCCGAATCATCCAGCATCCCGCGGGACCCCATCGCACTGGAAAACGACATTTCACCGTTCAAGAGGGGGAAGGGAAACCTTCCTAACAAAGAAAACCAAAAACGACTCACAGTCCGTTCCTTGAGCTGCTGGTTGAGGCTGAAAAACTGGCAGGGGCTGGGCGGTGTCGTGGAGCGGAGCGCCAGCCAGCCCTGATCCTCCTGCTGCTGTCCCTGATAGCGCCGCGCCCTGAAGCCACCTCCTCGGGTTCCCTGGTATCTAATTAAATCAGTGACAGTGACAAAAAAGACGTGGTGCAAAAAAATAAAAAACATCACAGCCTAACAGGTTCCTTGGCGCGTCTTGACCCCTCTCTGCTGCTGTAGCTTGTGCATGCCACCGACGGGTCCCATGGCCGCACGTCTGGCGAGGTTGATGGTGGCGTGTCCCGTAGCTAGCAGTGGTGTGTTCCGCGCATCCCTGTTGTCAGAGGGAGAAGCTTCAGACCTGTATGAACAACACGTAAACCATGAGACAGTGGGGAGGGGCGGGCGCCCGGCAACAGGTCCGGTCCCAGACAGACAAATCTAAAACAAACGCATCTTCCACACCGCCCAGCCTCCACATGCGAGCGAGCCGCGTTACGGGAGGTTATCTGGGTCACGCGCGTCCACAGTATCCACCCCGCGCCTTACAGGTACACACTCATACACATGCAACTCCAACCTAAAGCAAATATTAGCAGAAACCCCAAACACAGCCTCGACGTTCAATCTCGGTTGCGAAACAGAAAATCCACCTGCCCAAAACAGAAAAGACACTCACAATCGTGAAGAATGCAGCCTCCAGAACTCAGAGACGTTGACTGTTTAGCACGTCAAACTCTTCCAAGGAAGGTGGGAGTGAAATGTAAACCTGAAAAACAAACACGTCGTCATGTTGTTTCCGTGGACCATGTCATCGTCGTCCTGTTTCTGCCTGAAATATTCACGAAAATCAAAAAATGACAACAAAATCTAGAAAACTCTTGTTCTGTTCCACACCTCAGCAGAAAGAACCAGCATTCACAGCTGTCCTAGACGTGCGATTACAAAGGATAGAAGCCGAACCGCCATCTTGCCTCTCTATGTAAGCACACAACGAGTTGTCAAAACCTGCTAAAAGATTCACAAAATCGAAAAATCACACAAAAATCACTCAGCTCCAACATGGAACAAAACGTCAGTGTGAATGAAAAACGTCCTAAACTCGTCTTGGCCTAGGATTGGAACAGATAGAAACTGTAACGAAAATTGGGAAGAGCACACAGTTCAGAACTCATGCATAGAAGAACTTTATTGCGCAACGATCATACACGGTACAATGTATGGCAAAAAAAAAGAAAAGAAGAAACGAACTTATCATCCTTATTACTAAAACAAGTATCAAACTTAGTACATATGCAGATTATGAATATAGAATGAAATAATTGGCATCCTAATTTCTAGAACAATAAGAGCTAGCCTAAATCATTGATATTGTATTACAATCGAGTGGGGCTAATTATGAGTTTCGGCATTTTTTCTTATGACAAAGCAGTCTTTTATATATTTGCCTATTTTAGCATTGTGGGAGTTATTACATCTGAATATATAATCAAATCTGTCTGTATCATTGAGTCTCTTAAAATCTGTTGTATTTGATTCGAGGAATGTGAATAACTCATTACGTGAAACATTGTACCTACTGCACATCATGACAAAGTGAAATACACAAAGAAATGCAAAGAATAAACGATGCAGCGGGCTGTCAGAATTCCAGGCATGCTAGAAAAAATCACAAGCAGCGCAACACATTATCAGTATAGGTTGCTCCGGACCTCGTACGAAACACATACAAGTCTCACAAAATATGAAACATACGACAGAAACACAGACAAAGTGTCAACCGACCGTTGGAGCCATACATCAAACCTTTCGTGGAAAGAAAGTTGTCCAGACGGTAACCGCAACGTGAACGCCAGTGCCTCGTGTTGTAACGTGCTATCCTGCGGCGTTCTGAATCGGTCTCGCCGCCGGAAAATTTCTGCTTTGCGGTCCGGTAGGGTACGAGAGGAGGACTCCTGACCGGCCTGAGAAACGTCGACCACGTGACAAAGGTATCGCTGTTCTGCATACTTATAGAAATGGGCAGATCACGTGACTAACATCCGGGCCAATAGGCGACCAGAATAAATAGTTCTAACATAAATACTTGATGTATGTTTAAGGTAGGTTGCAACAAAGGATCACAACTGTTCCATCTCCAGGTTGGGATCCTAGAATTTGCAGATGACATGGCTAAAGACATCCCCCATACATGGTATTACAAAGATAACAACTTTTTGCCTGCATGTAATGCAGGTATGGTTTTTTAGGCCTCCTGGTGCTTGAACGTGACATTGCAGGTGGCATTTTTTGTGTTTTTTGGGCACTTTTGGCGCTGTATGTCCGGAACGATATGCGCGATTGCAACGATTTTTGGTGCATGGGTGGGGGGTTGTTGCCTGTTGCCTAGCATTGACTTTGGGCCTTGTCGTGCTTGAACTTGACACGGCAGGTCGAATTTTGCGTCCGGGAGGGTTTTTCCGGAGTTATATCTTCTGAACGGATGGTGCGGCGCGATGATATTTGGCACATGTGTTGGCGGTGGCTGAATAATTCTCAATTTTGATTTTGGCACTCTTGGTGCTTGATCTTGACATTCTAGGTTACCTTTTGTGCGGGCACGGCGCGTGCGCTGTATCTCCGGAACGCAAGGTGCCATTGTGTTGTTATTTGGTACATGGGTTGGTGCTGTTGTCCTGGTGGTAAGGTATGAATTTTTTACATGTGTTTCCAGGTTGGGAGGGATCCTAGAATTTGCAGATGACATAGCTATAGACATCCCCCATATATGGTCGTACCTGGGGGAGCTGATCGGCCCCATGGTCCAGGACGGAAGTGTTCCCCTCACATTCCTGAAGGAGGCGTGCACGCCGCTGGTCGCCTGCGACAAGGCAGACCTGCTCGTTTCCGAGATTCTGCACCAAGCTGCCAAGAACATAGTGAGTACACAGACCTGGTTCTCCATTTGTATCATTTGTTGTGGTGTCGTGGTGTTCCTGTAACTCCCTCAGGGTGTATAAAATGATCTCCTCTATGGAAAACGACGTCCTAGACGGCTTGAACGAAAAGGTATTTTAGGGTAGCGAGTGTAAGGAGCCACGGTAGAAATCGGGTGCTACCCAGGCTAGCCCTGGCCTGGTACGACGTATCCAGCCGTGTTATAGCTCCTGAGGCTCTTCTGTCCTCTCCACAACGGGCATGAATTTGCAATAAAATAATTTGGTATAACTTTTCAGGGCCCCAAGAGAGTTGGGGAACTCTGGAAGTCTTCCGGGCTGGACTGGAAGGACTTCCTGGCCAAAAACGAAGACGTCCAAGACTTTGTTCAGAAAAAGGTTGGTTTCAGAATACTTTGTGATTGTCATAGAGGGAGAGATGGTGTTTGAAATGTAATTTTCCTAGTTCTGCAAATTCAGTATTGTAGCTCTTACATTTTAGTTGCAATTATTTCCAGTCTTATTTTCTCAACTCCCTTTCTTGCGCCAACAGAATCTAGGCTATACATTGGACGAGAGCCGATCGTTACCTAGGAAACCCGAGCCTCTAACGATGGACAGGATACAGGACGAGCTGGAGAGATTACTCATGAATGACAGGGCCGACAACAAGAAGATTTTTGACTGGATCGAGGTAGCTTCTGCTGTCAAGTTGAACTTAGTAAAACGGACTCTTTCTACGAATACATGACGTAGAATAGACCAGTTTTCCAAACTCTCTCAGATTTGGCCATTGTTTGGAATATGAATATAATATAAATCCTGAAACTTTCGTGCTGGTTTTATTTTCGTGGGTTTGTAGTATTTTTCTCCCTTGTATGACTAGCTGTACTATGGACTTGTTTCAACTGCAAGTTTAGAAGTCCACAAAAGCAAAATAAAACCACTACTACTAAATTAATTAATTTACCGTACAGTACAGAGTTCGTGAGTAGCAAGGACTGCAGTGATGACACCACAGTTTCTGACACCTCTTTCTGATTGCTGTGTGTGCAGCATGAGATCAAATGTATTTCAAGATTATGGAGGATATCGGATAGAAAGTAGGGAGCCTTGAGTCTCCTAAACGACACTGAACATGTTCTACAGTAGGAAAGTGATTTTGTCTTGTATATTAAAGGTTCCAAGTTACACCGAGTCTCTTGCTCTCCTCCCACAGGCCAACCTAGATGAAGCCACGACAAAGGAACAAACATTTATCCGTGCCTTGATGACAGCCGTGTGTAGAAGTGCAATCACAGGTGAGCAATTCAAAACTTTTGTTGATAGTGGTCCAAATGCCAAGCACACTATATAGAAACCTTTTCATTCAACATGGTACTACATGTAATACCTTTTCTTCATGTATTTTGCAGGTGAAGGTTCCAGACTGAGGTACGACACCCAGGCTATCCAGAAGAGAGTGGTTCTGTTGCAGAAGTACCTGGACAACGAGAGCAGCAGAGAGCTGCAGGCGCTCTTCGCACTACAGGCACTCATGGTGCAACTGGACCAGCCGCCAAGTAAGCATCATAAATGCGGTACTGGGAGGTTGTAGTGAAGTATTCATGAAAAAAGGATTTATTTTGTGAGTTAACGAACTTTGCTTTTTCTCTCCTTAGATCTCCTAAGGATGTTCTTCGACACACTTTACGACGAGGATGTAATATCGGAGGACGCCTTCTATGCATGGGAGTCAAACACAGACCCATCAGAGCAGGAAGGGAAGTCTGTGGCACTAAAATCCATAACTGCCTTCATGAGTTGGTTAAGGGAAGCAGAGGAGGAAGAGATACATTGTAGCTGAACCTATTTTACCCCTGTTTACACTTTAGTCGTACTTGGAAAGTTGTTATCATCATGTAGTGATGTAACGTTAAGCATCCAAAGCACCCATGAAGTAAGATGTTCTCGAAAGAAGTCTTGCCAGCCAAACATAGCTTAACCAAGTAAGGTAATGATAATAACAACAGGTTATATAAATATATCCTTTCTTTCATCTGCATTTGTTTGTATGTGCGTTAGCTGCTTTGTGTACATGTGACTGTAATTGGTATGCTTTGCGATTTGTAAAGTGTTGATATTTGTCATTTGATTCCAGTGGCAGTTAGGTCTTACTCTATATTCAACAAATGGTTGATTTTCGTGACGGATCTGAATAGATAAGTAGATGTAGGAATATGCTAAGAATTCCCTAGTATTGCGAGACGTGATTCGGATTTTGCCTTGTGAAAATTGACACTTTAGAAATAAACTTCTCTAATTGGCTTACTATCAGAGTATCAGGTAGGCATCGCTAGTACAATGTAACTAGTTATCGTTGATTTTCTGACAATTTCCGATCTGGACGCAAACATGTCTTCAACAAATTTAACAATTTCTTTAACATTGCGAAATGGGAGGGGGGTCGTATAACGTTGAATGGTTTGCAGTGATTTTGTTTTGAAAGGTTTTCAAATAAAGGCTTTAACTTCTGACTGTTTCAGTAGCATATGTAATGTCACCAATGTCTGGGTGAAATGTTGATACATGTATCTACAGGAAAGTTGCGATGTACTCTTATTAGAAGGCTTTTTAACTCTCTTTTCTTATTTGTCATTCATGTGCATAATGATGAAGGCTACAAACTCACGGTTGCGCAAACTGATATCTACTAACGATCTGTAGTTATTAAGAATTAATTTTTTTTTAATTAGATGAAAACAGACATTTTTTAATTACTACAGATCATTAGTAGATATCAATTTGCGCAACCGTGCGTTTGTAGCTTTCATCATTATGCAACGAAAAACGAAGTTTCATTACAGTGGTATGTATCATAGTGCTGTATTTTGTCATAGAAAAATTTAATATTACGGGCAATAAAAATGATGACGTCAACAATTTAGCCCCCCAAAAATCAGATTTAGAATTCTTGTATGCCCATCTATCAACATTCGTTACGGCTCCATTCTTTCTTAATTCATTAATAGGAAAACAGTGGAAGGTTAAAATGCCAATTTAGCCAACCGAAAGACCTTAATTTCATTTAGTCAGGTATTGACACATTTTAGAATACAGTAGATGCCTGTTAACGTTAATAGATTTACAAGTCAATAGAAAGTTGATGCCTGGAGGCTAGTTAATGATAAACTATATAGAAAGCAATTTCTATTGAGCCATTTTATGAATACGAATAAATAAACGAATTAGGCACGATCTAGTTACGGTTTTTCCCGATATCGGCGAGCCAACAACCTCTCGCCGGCAGCTTTTTTTCAGCGTCCAGATGGAACTGCAATATTGCCATAAAGATATCGGGAAAATTTCTCCCGAAAGGTCCGGACCATTCGTACGATAGCTTAGCAGGGGTCCCCGACAGCTTCCGCGCGCGTGTAGATGTGTCCCGACTTCGGGAAGGCTCATTAGCATACAACGCAGGCTCATTAGGCTATATAGCTGTTTATGACTGCAAGCGCCACGGGTGTCCCGCGGCCAACGTTCCAGATTCCTCCCGACACATCCAACGATATCATCAATTTTATTCTCCCTGGAAACGGTAGTTTGGGAAAACACTTGCGGAAACGACAAGTAAAGGTTTAGCATTTACCAGCTGCAAAGTTTTTACTTTCTGGTTGGTACTTTTGCCATGTTTATAGAGTCAGTTTGATACTTGTTCAACATTTACATACAAAATCAGCGACAAATTGTTTCGTGAAAAAAAAACCTTTTTGGGCCACTGCTAATCAATTTGGCAACATGTTTACGTTTTCCCTTGTCCCTCGTCTGAATCTCTCAATATGTAACATGCACTGGCATAATACCGGTCATAAGCCTTATACCGGTCGATTAAAAATACTGGAACTTAAAGAGATCTACACATGCAACAATAGTTATTTCTGAGGTATGCACACTTCAGACATCTAGGTGTCCAATACATAATTTACAAAGCATCGATAACAATGCATTCGAAGACAACAAGGCCAAAAGTTTTCAGGTCATTTTCGGGGCAGGCGAGCTCGTCGTGGGACAAACACACTGTCACGTTCATCGCCAGATTTGTAGATAATAATCACATGTGCTCACGGCACAAGACGAGCATGATTCAACAGCAATCTTGAATTTCTTTTGGTGACCTACAACTCATGTAAAAGTGTGAGGAACCGTTGCATTATCGCCCGGATCTACGGCTGAATGGGTCAAATTGAACGTACGCCGCCATTTTCCCGCCATTTTTAATGCTACGGCCAGCAGTAAAGTTTTACGTCATAGCGGTTGTGACGGACCAAAATTAAATGAAAATTCTTGTCAGTATACGCCCATTTTCTCATGACTTTTTGTATGCTCATGCAGATTTTTGTTTTGTGCAACTACTAACAGGAAAGAAAAGAACAACAGAGGATGTATAAAGGTACATAGCGGCAGTTAATTGTGCCGTGTTTCGTTCGGCCGGTATAGTGCACCCCCTTCCAACCACGCGCCCGTTCTCCGTGCAATTCCGCGGTGTGTTCCAATTTGCCAAATTAGCATTGATTGAGAAATTGCAGTAAACCGACCGGTATTATGCCAATGGATGTTACCTTTCCGTCGCCCTGTGTTGGTTTCGCTACCCGTGAAGTCTCACGACTTCAAAAACTTAAAAATGATCTTTATTCTTCAACTGACGGTTCTAGAATGCTCTTTAGAACAGGTGTTCGTACCTGCCAGGTGGGAACATCTGCGGCGCAGGGCGTTGCGTCATCCTTACTCTAACGTTGCACCAACACCAAAGCACGCACAAAAAACAGGAAGTGACGTACAATGTAAACATCGCTTGACCACAAACTGTCCCGGCATTCCTTGCGGTACACAAACTGTGACGTAATAATGAAATAGGTCAATTGGAACAGTCTTTTGTTATGCAAATGTTTGTAATAATGTAATAGGTCGATTGGAACAGTCTTTTGTTATGCAAATTTTTGCCGGGTGCTCGTGACGCACCTGTAATACAATAGGTGAGTACAGGGCACCGTTACAACTTGGTTCCTTCTACTCCTGCCTTTGCCGTACGTTTACGCGTTTGAAGTTGGTCATCACTGTGCATGTGACTATCGCGTTTACCATCTTGGCTCATGAAACTAAAGATGTAGAGATCGTATAGGGCATATTTCTAGATTTGTATGCCAACTACTTCAACGGTTTAACACAGGTAACGTCAAATTCCAACAGGCTTCTATACCGACCGAAACCTTCAAAATGGCGACGGGAGGGGAATCCCCACAAGGTAGCCTGCAGATAGAGAACTTCGAATGCAGTATCTGTCTTCAGGTCTACATGCGACCCAAAGTACTGTCCTGTGGCCATACGTTTTGTAAAGAATGTTTGGTGCCTCTCGCGAAGGGATCCAAGTCCTTCAAGTGCCCGACTTGTCAGGCGACCATCAGACTTGAAAGAGCCGGAAGGGCAGGCATTGAGGGTTTGATCGACAACATTTCGTTGTCAAACCTTCGAGATTACGTTGAAACCTCCAACAGGCAGGGCCCACGAGGATCGGAGAACCCTACAGTGGTATCGGACGAATCCCAGTGCCCTAAGCACCATGGGGAGGAACTAAGGTACTACTGTCCTCCCTGTGATGCGGCCATCTGCGAAGAGTGTATGTTTGAGGACCACAACACTCATGGAGTAACTCGACTTAGAAGGACACTACAGGAGCAATCTATAAAGGCCAAGGAAGTGTGCGAAGAGGGGACTCGTCTGATTGAGACAATCAGACACAAAATCACCGAACTAGAACAATCGAGGAAACGCTTGGCCGTGGAGGAAGGTACCCTTGTCAAAGCAGTTGACCAGACCGCCCGAAAGCTAGCCGATGACTTTGCTACGGAAGTAACAAAACGCGCCAATTCTCTCAAGGACGAGCTGCACAACTTATTTGCACCCAGCAACAGCCTGGTTCTGGATTGCAAAGAAAGTTTGGAAATCCGTTTGGCACAACTGGTCAGTAGCGTTGAGTCACTGGAGAAGTCTATCAACCAAGGCGAGGCTATCGTTGTTTTCAGCGGCAGGAAGATGCTAAAAGATCTGATCGAACAGTCCTCCCAGCCAACCAAAGCAGAGCAAGACGTCGAAACTGGCAACATTGCAGTCTTCACCCCAACTCCGTACAGTTTTCCTGCAATTACTTTGGGTAAAGTTCAAGGTAAGTACATGCAACGTCTCTGGGTAGCTTTTAATATTTGAATAGTTTTGGGTAATCTGGTATGGAGTAGGATTGGGGGCTTTTCCATTGTCTGTAGCTTCTATACCACTTGCGTATGACCATCAAATTTGGTGTTGTTACGACGTCTGTGATGCCATTATAACGCCATCTGTTTGGGGGCTGGGTACCGGTACAGAACATTCAGGTCGAGGTCCGTAGTACATTACAATCGTACGTACATGATATCATTCCATCCCATTATCCGAACCTGTTATTATTGAAGCCATATACATGTAGTTATTTTCACGCACAGACGATTGGTATACAAAGTGCCTCTGATTCTATCGTGACAAGCAGGTCACAAGAATGACTTCTGCGCCATCTAGATCTATTCTAGCTACTTTATGCAGATTGTGTCTCTCGTCAGACTTCGCAAGATCCCTTGAAATGAAAAAAATAGCGTTTTTTAGGATTCCTTCAACATTACGACGGATTTATATATATAAATCCGTCGTCATGTAACATTAATAATAATATAATATTAATAACAATAATTCAACATTACGACGGATTTATATATATACATATATATATATATATATAGAGAGAGAGAGAGAGAGAGAGAGAAAGATGGATAGATAGATAGATAGATAGATAGATAGATAGATAGATAGATAGATAGATAGGTTACTAATATTGTATGTTGCTAATATTGTTATTAACAACATTAGCAACATATAGCATGGTTATATATTGCAGCAACATCAAAGATATGGGAGCGGAAAAAGGAGACTGACGAAGAGAAAGTAAGTGAGACAAGAGATTGGCTTATATCATTCGTATCAATAGAGTCAGACATTAGTACTTACTCGAAATGGGGGGA
>NC_049992.1:7343654-7361075 GCF_000003815.2 Branchiostoma floridae | reverse complement strand
AAAGACATTGTATTATATGGGAAACTTTTTTATACATTCGTGGGCTGATGTTGGATTCAAGTCCACAAGTATTGCATAAGATAGCCCTGTATCATTCTGCCACAAAACAAGATCCTCCTCCTGATCCCAAAATGGACTGTTCCAAAATTAGATTTTTTTTAAATCATGTCATGCGAGAATGTACATGTAAGCTCTTGACCCGAAACTACGGTACGTTCATACTAGTACTGTACTGTAATCATACTTTTATTTCTTGATGACAACACACACACACAAAATGCTAGTGATTCATCTGTGTATCATCTGCGCCCAAGGTCGAGACATCGGCGGCTCCGAAGGAAGACTCACCGGCGCCCGAAGTGGACGGTGTGACCAACAATAACGAGGCAGAGGAGAATGATGAAGATATAGTAGAGATAGAAGACAAATCTGGGTTAAAATATAAATGTAGGGAAGGTAAAGAAAGATGTATCTTACTATTGCATGTTACTTTTTAAGAACTTGTAACAATTCGTTCATACTTACATGAACTTGCTACAACTCCTTGTCTTCACCTCCTCCTTTACATATCAAATTCATGTAGTTACGGTATAGAACCTGCTCTTCAACAAGATCTTCTCAGTGTCACTGTCGAAAGATACTGCAGGATGTTAACTGAAACCTCTGACCGTATCCAAAATTATATCTAGTTGGGTAATCATTATTAGATATATCTTATTACCTGGACATCTAACCTTCATTATACAGTCAAACCTGTATTAGGGGCCACCTCTACAGAGGGGCCACCTGTCCATAGTGGCCACTTTTTGTCTGTCCCTTGGGTATTTTATCTACAAGTTGCCACCTCTATACAGAGGCCACCTGTCTATAGTGGCCAAATTTGTCCGGTCCCTTGAGTGGCCGCTATAGACAGGTTTGACTGTATTTGATTTTAGGATAGTGTTTTCATCCTAGGATTTATAGATCACAAAAAAGTATACCTGCATTCATTGTGCTCTGATTTTCCTAAGTAAAAGAGCTAATTTTTTTTCTGCATGAGAAACAATATTTGTCGTTTCAAAACCATATTTTGTGCCCCCCCCCCCCCCACACACACACAGACCAGAGGAATCCATTGAATTCTGAGGGGAAGAAGCAATACGACAGGAGTTTCCTCCTGCAATTCCAGCCCGAGTGCATCGACAAGCCCGACGGACTGCCAAAGATCGTAGATGTCGTTCTAGACAAGCCTCTAATTATCACGCCGCAACAGATGCAGGGGCGGCCGCAAGATTTCAGGGGGTATGCGAAAAATTTTTCATTTAAGTGTAGCAATGACATAACTAACCAATAAATTTACGACTAGTTATTTTTGACTCATCTATAATGAACTGTCTAACACAATTAACTGCTCAATCAATGATAACATTGCAATTATCAGTTCAACAAATGAGAGTGTCTTCATTTTTATTTTGCGTTTTTATTTTGACCAAGGTAAGGGTATGGGATTTTTGTTATCAACTACTGGCATCAACCTTCAATACGTAATATGAGAATGTCCATTGCCTTGATTTGAAATGAACAACATATCTTGATAAGATTGTGAAACAATTGGAAGTAGAGTTCCATTATCAACTTGTCAGTCTTGTTTATAACTGAAGTTACCATAACAGGGCGGTCTCTACGTAGCTCAATTTTTTTACGTCTCACTCATTATTTGGGAGCTCATTGTTGATTTCCTGGGTAACGTACATTTTCAAGACTTTCATGTCATTTTTGGGACAGATGAGGTAAACTTATTTTCCGTCTTAACGTATTTTCTATCACAATTTTTCCTTGTTAACAGAATGGGAGGTTCCCCAGGGATCCCTGACCCATGGCCAATACCATCCTACATGAAGTCGCCAGGAGGAGACCATAGAAGAATGGTACATGTAGGTCTATCTAACGCTACTAGGTAACTAGACTGTGTTGTGTTAAAATTCTCCTTGTTTTGGTGCACATGACGATCTATATCGGCTATATTGATACAGTTACAGAAACCTTCAACGATGAAGAGAGGCGCGGAGAAGAGTCCTGAGGAGGAAGTAACTGACGTAAGACGCACCATCATTTTCAAGAAAACATTGTAGAATTTATATGAAAATCTCTCATATTGAATGAAATTTCTAGAAGGAACCAGGAATAATAGAAGAGGGAAAGGTAGGAAGCAAATTTTCAGGAAAGTAAGAAAAAACTTAAAGTGAGAAGAATAGACAGAAAAGAAATTCCATTTTCAATCAGAATCTTCAATATCAAGGTAAAATTATCCACGAAGTCCCAAAGTTCTGACAAAGATCAAGAAAAAAGACTAGAAAGGCCGACATTTGCTTAAGAGCAAATACAGCATATTTCAGCCATACCCCTTTCCACGCAACATTGGACTGTTCCAAATCACCCCTGCGCAAAAATGGAACATCCTCTTAACAGTACATTATCCCCCAAAGTGGACTGGTATTGTGAATTGATTCCAGGTAAAAACAGAGCTTGCTTCTATTTTTCAGAAAATGACAATAATCACACCTTCCATTCAGAAAATTTTCATCATGACTGAAAATTGTTGAATGACTTCATGTAATGTCATTAACAATTTTCAGTACGATAACTAGGTGTAAGTTTAAAAAAGTATAAGCTCCTTGTGATGTGGGTACATTTATTATTGCAGTGAACTTTTTTTATTCAAGTAGGGCATACGATTTAATAATTATCAAGCAGGTGCAGGTACTGTAGGAGCGTTTGTTTTCTTCAAGCTGTAAAACTGTTAAACTGTTTTACTTTGTATGCAATCAGCAATCGAGCCTATTCTTATTTTAGTTTAACAACTTCCTGCCAGACCCGGAAGATACGATTGAACCTTGTTCGAGGATTTATTTTCGTCTGTCTGGTCAGTCTGTTCATACCCTGGCGCTGAGAGTGTTTTATTGGGCTGAAACTCTGGCAGTTTAAAGTTACTTACAATTTAAATGTTCAAAGTTTATGTCAAACAACAACAGCACTAGGAAATGTGGCCACTATAGACAGGTGGTCACTATAGAGAAAATGCTGATCTATTGACTAGGAGCCATACGTTACACATGATTTCAGTACACTGATCATTAATCATATAAACATTGCACAGGTAAGCCAATTGTTTAGATGTACAATTAAGTTCAAATAATTCTGAAGAGAAATATTGATGAGAAAATAATCATTCTCGCCACTGTCTAACTTATAATTATGTATCAAAACTAAACGCAGATTTTCTAACTAACGCACCTTTCGCCGACTTCATCAAAGGACCGCCGGCTATCAATCAAACACGGCTGTTGATTAGACTTAGAGTTTCAAACAGTCATGTGCTGTGTGCCAGTTGACAGCGAACTTCATGCTACGTGATGTTTTACATTGCTTGGACCTTCTTTCCTACAGCGGTGCTTCTACAAAATATTTAGACTGTAACACTGAGTCCCACATGTTTTATAGAATAGAATTTGACGCAGAACAGCATTTTTTGCTGGGTATTTTCACATGTCCGTGGGAATATCAGCGAGGCGGCGACGTAGGGATATCAGACCGTCAACAAAAGTCGCACGGCGGCTAACGGCGCAGCGAAGATACTAGCGCTATAAATAAGCGCTTCAACTAAGGATGGCAACCCGTACAATATTTTTGTATACTGTTGAGCTAAGTAAAGTTTGTTGTTTATGAGGTTTTAGTTGTCTTTGAAGCTTTGACCCGAAATATTTTAAAGTCAAACTGCTGAAGAGAAGTAAGTGACTGCTACGATTATCGTAGATATGGCCCTAAAAAAACTGATAAAAGAAGCCTTCTCAATAGTCTAAAATGCAAGAGCTTCCGGAGGGGCTTCGCCCACCTGGGTCCCCCCCCCACAGTGGCCCTGCCCCTGGACCCCGCCAGGGACATTCGGCGGCCCCCGGACCCCTGTCCGACGCTTTGAAAAAATCCTGGCGAGAAGTCTGTACGGCCTGAGTCTTCAAGTTAACGTATTGTGTGGTCCCGCTTATGAATATTAATTAGCCTTCGCTTTCCTCTTCGCTGATTGGCTGAACCATTAATTGAATTAACTCTTCCTGCCGGCTAGACGCAGGTGCAGATGTCGGCTCTGTGGGGTGAACGTCCGAAAGGTCATGGCATGGAGAACGAAAGAAAACCAATTTCCCCTAAGAAAAGTGCTGTAATTAAGCCTTTTACAGTACTTTATGCCAAAAATTTCACTTGGATCATTTTACCAACTATCTTATGCCTATCTATACCAAATGTTACTCATACCAGGGTACAGGGGTGCAAAATATACCGTTATAAGACCGTCAACAACAGTCGCACGGAGCTAACAGCGCAGCGAAAATACCATCGCTAGCGTTTCAACTTCGGATAACAAGTTATAAGTACTGTTGAACTCAGTAACGTTAAAGTTTGTTTTTAGTTGCCTTTGACGGTTTGACATGAAATAGTGTTACGCTAAACTCCTGAAGAGAAGTTAAGTGACTGCTGCGATTATCATAGATATGCCCCTAAGAACTGATACAATATAAAGCCTTCTGAATAGTCTAAAATGCGAGAGCCTTAGGCGGGCTTCGCTCCCCCTGGCGGGAACACTGCTATATGCGGGATCATGAGGCCCCGCTTATGAATATTAATTAGCCTTTGGCCTCCTCTTCGCTGATTGGCTAGGTCTTTGATTCAATTAACTCTCCGCCCGCGCGCGGCTGACGCGCACAGGTGTGGCTCTGTGCGGGGTCACGGAAGGTCACGTCAGGAGGCCAAAAGAAAACAAATTTCCCCTCAGAAAAGTGCAAAAATTAATCATTTTAAAGTTGTTTATGTCAAAAATTTTACTTGGATCTTGTTACCAAGTATCTAATGCCTATCTATACCAAATTTCAGGTCATTTAATTGTAATACCAGGGTACAGGTGCCAAAAGTGTCCTTTTTTGGTCAAAAATTGGCCAAAAATCGCAAAAATAAGCATTTTGTTGCACTGTACACCAAAAGTGTTATTGAATTTACATGAAGGGATTATCAAGGCACATCTGTGTCAAATTTCAGCACATTCGGTTGCAATACCAAGGTACAGGAGCCAAAAGTGTCCTTTTTTGGTCAAAAATTGGTCAAAAAATCGCAAAAATAAGCATTTTGTTGTACTGTACACCAAAAGTGTTATTAAATTTATATGGGGGCATTATCAGGGCACATCTCTGTCAAATTTCAGCTCATTTGGTTGTAATACCAGGGTACAGGGGCCAAAAGTGTCCTTTTTTGGTCAAAAATTGGTAAAAAAATCGCAAAAATAAGCATTTTGTTGTACTGTACACCAAAAGTGTTATCGAATTTATATGGGGGCATTATCAAGGCACATCTCTGTCAAATTTCAGCTCATTTGGTTGTAATACCAGGGTACAGGGGCCAAAATATACAGTTTTGGTCTAAAATTGACCAAAAAATCTCAAAAAAATCATTTTAGAGGCAGATATGAAAAAACTGAGAACAAAGCATCAAGGTATTGGCCCATTCTACCCCTGTGCCAAATTTCAGGTCATTCGGTCCAGGAACGGCGGAGATGAATCACTTTGAAGATTTGACAGGAGAAAGAAGAAAGAAAGAAACATTACGAATACAATATATTTCACCATACTATGTATGGCTGAAATATAAAAATTTATTTAACCCAGAGGTTACAAAATGTCTGCAACCAAAATAGACTTATAAGAGTTAAACTAGAATAAAAGTAGATTAGGAGGTTTTGTCAAAAAGTCCTGTACTGAACAAATACAAAATTGCTTCAGCTAGAAAATCATTGAGATACGTATTACATGTTGAATGTTGGATGTCTTAGAGTTCAACTTTTAAAAAAATGTGCTTTCCCTCTCGCCAGGAAGTCTTCGAGAAGATGCAGGGCATCCTTGACAAGCTGACCTCTCAGAACTTCCAGACACTGTGTCAGCAGGTCCTGGATCTGGACATCGTGACGGAGGAGAGGCTGAAGGGGGTCATCGACCTGGTGTTCGAGAAGGCCATCACGGAGCCCAACTTCAGCGTCGCATACGCCAACATGTGCCGTTGCCTCATTCATGTGAGTTCGTGACCACGTCATGGGTGCTGAAAAATCTCTAATTGTTTTAGACACCTTTTCAAAAAGTTTTGTTTTGAAGAATATAAATCAGTGATTAGTACTCTTAATGACTTGTTACAGGCACGGGCTGTGCACATGTAATTTGTCGAATAGTCTTTGGCGTTTGAAGGAAAAAAAAGTTTAAATACCTGCCTTCCAGGCTATGTTTCCCTTAGACATCATTTCTGTCCTTGTAGCTAAAAGTGCCCATGAAGGACAACCCCAAACAGACCGTCAATTTCCGCAAGCTGCTACTGAACCGTTGCCAAGGAGAGTTCGAGAGGGACATAGACAACAAGATGGAGAAAGACGAGAGGATGAGGAAAATAGAGCTAGCCAAGAATGTAAGCAGGAAAGCTAGAAAGAAAATGTTCAACCGTCATTAAAACGACAATTTCTTGTCTAATATGTGGCTAATCTAAATGTCACGACGGTCTCACTTAAAGGTAACGCCTACTAACGGGAATTTGGCGACAAACATAAATCGCCATACACTGAGTACGAGAACAGTGAGAGGAACGATCTAACTCGATCTCTCAGAGCTAGCTGGCTGCAAGCATCCAAAATTTATTGGAACTGAATTGTTACTTTCAGGCTGTTTTTGAGCTTTTATTTTCCTCTCAGGCAACAACCGCTTTTTAGGGATGGAATCCCACCCGTGGCTATAGCTATAAATAGTTTATTCCAAGCCATCATGGTATATATATATATATATAGGCAGCGCAACCGTGTGTATATATATATATATATATATATATATATATATATATATATATATATATATATACACGGTTGCGCTGCCTACTTAATTGCTATTTTTAAGGTATCAAGCGCACGTTTGCTGACGTCATCAGCCGTTCCTTCGAAATAGAACAAGCCTTGGATTGGCAAATGGGAAATCAAAGGAAATAGAATGATACATTGGTAGCCAACAATAATCTTGTCCATTCGAGCCATAATACATTAAACTATTTAAAGCTTGAATTCTTTCTATACAGGAAGACGAAAAGAAGAAGATGCAAGCAGAGCTAGAGGAGGAGATGGCTAATGCCAGTAGACGATCGCTGGGTAACATCCGCTTCATCGGCGAGCTCTTCAAACTGAAGATTCTGGCGGAGAACATCATGCACGACTGTGTGGTCAAACTTATCAAGTTCAACGATGAGGAATCCCTGGAGTGTCTGTGCAGACTGCTCACGATGATAGGCAAGGACCTGGATGTCGAGAGAGCAAAGGTGACCATCTAGAATGATGAAGTATATTTCAAGGCCACGCCAGATTATTTCCTTTGTTCTCAATGCATTTTTGGGAGGATTCAGTGTGAGGTTGAGATAAAAGCTGGCAGGAAAACAATAGCAACTGATTATTTTTCATATTTTCCTGACACCAGATGCCAGGTAAATCAATATCATTTTATGTTGTCTCAAATTTTTATTTGGCAGTCTTACGTGCGTTGTTGTTCCGTTGACTCCAGAATTCGACAACATAGCAAATTTTGTTCTGGGATGCCTACATTAACTGCTCATTTTTGTCACGCTTTCAACCAACTTCCTAATTTTTTCACATTTTTCAACTCGTAGCTAAGATTTCGATAAAGCTAAGGTGATACAGTTTTGAATTCTAACTGTATGGGTTTAAATGCGGAATGAAAAGTAAAGGAATACCATAAGTCGATACATGCAAAAAGCACCGAATTGTCAAATTTTCCATCGTGTTCTACAGCCCCTTATGGACCAGTACTTCGAACAGCTGGAGAGGAACACCAAGCAGAAGAAGACGTCTTCAAGACTCAGGTTCATGATCCAAGACGTCTTGGAGCTCAGGAGGGTTGGTATACCTCAAAGTTTGAAATAAGAAGAGAATAATGATTTCTTTAGTTGTATTTTATTTAAAAAAAAGGGACTTTTATCCCTTCAGCAACCAAGGTCACCGCACAAGATATATCATTTGACCAACCGAGTAATAAACACACAAAGTCATTGAGTTCCGATCTTGAAAACCGAAGGTATGGTTAGTAAGGATTTTCTTTATGTGGGAAAGAAACATTAAACAAAACAGTCCCTTTAATCATTTCCATAAGAAAGTACATCAATGATGTCGTACATGGATATACGAGGGGCGTTCAAGAAGTAATCCACCTGACCCACTTCCAGTTGTTTGATCTAGATGAAATTTTGCATATGTAATGATTCATATCTCTATGGGTTATGTTGCAAAAAACAGCTCTAAACTAATTTTGGTTTTTGATTTAAGGGTGTTTGAACAGAGTCAGGTGTGAAATGGACCAGGTGTGAAATGAAGCCAGTTGAGTGTCGCGCAGTGATCCGGTTTTTGTATTTGAAAGGACGCATACCAAATGAGACTTTTGATGAAATAAAAGAAACTTATGGTGATGATTCCCCATCATATGACCTTGTAAAACGCTGGCATTGTGAATTCAAACATGGCCGGAAGTCTGTGGAAACAGCTCCCAGACCTGGTCGTCCCTCTTCTGCCATTGATGAGGCATCTGTTGCAGGACCAACCTGGGGCGTCCTACAAAAACGGTGTACAGAGCTGCATCAAACGATGGTAGAAATGCATAACTCTGGGTGATTCCTATGAAGAGAAAGACTAATAACTGCACCAAGTTTCATTAATCTCCTCCTTTGGGAAATGGGTCAGGTGGATTACTTCTTGAACGCCCCTCGTACCCCACCACATTAATGAAGTTTGAAATTATTTTGCTTTGCAGAACAACTGGGCGCCGCCGTAAAAGGGACGACAACGTCATTAAGGCCATCTACCGAATTCACACGGAGGCTCATCTTCTGTTAACTAATGTTAGTTAATTTTGGATTCCATGAAATAAACATACTACATGTATAACACATTGTACTTGTTGTTGTTTTCTGTAACAGTATGCTCATGCTCATTATACTTATTGCTATCCAGTGACAATAAAAGAAATACACGATACAGGTTCATACATGGCACTAAATTGCATAATGTGAGAAGCTTCAATTGGGGATGATCTCCAATCCTGAACTTGCAGATACAGTCTTTAAGTAACGCTCTTGCCATATCATCATCTACCCTGTCTGCAGCGCAGATCCTTAGTGTCAACCTCGTGATAATACACGTCATCCGAACAAGGCATCGTTGGTGAGGCATTACAAGCACCTTCGTTGTCCATTCATGATAAGTCTCTTCATTGGTCAAAGATAACAAGCCATTTCATTGGTCAAGCCTTAACAGGCCCCTTCATTGATCAGGCGTAATAAGCCTCGTCATTGGTCAGGCATAACAAGCCCCTTCATTGGTCAGGTATAATAAGTCATCTAATTGGTCAGGGATAACAAGCCCCTTCATTGGTCAGGTATAACAACCCCTTCGTTGCGCTTAGCCGTGGTACTCTCCAAGCAGAGGTTGAGTCGGCCCCTCGCGCCAATGTAATTTTTCCGACTACAAGTAACCAAACGACTATATCTATTCTAAGCCATTCAACCTCTGCTTGGAGAATAAGCCGTGGTCCATAATATGAATGTTACACGTTATACCTCAAGGATTTCGATTTATAACTGTTATGTTTAATGCAGATTAATCTTTTTAAAGGTTAGTTCATTGTACTTGAATACATTATTTTGCATGAACATAAATATTTTGTTCCAAAATTTGCCAGGCTGCCCCTCCCGAAATATTACAATAGAGCGGTCCGGAAAAGTGGGGAAATCCCAGAAGTTCAAAGGTCAAAGTTTTGGCGCGCCAGTGGAGAGACGGTATAGCGTACGATCTTGTTGCTCCCGCGTATCCTAGCTAGCTGTGTCCAAGGAGATTACTCCTTGCAGTGTCAAACACTTTCCATTCTACCCTAAATCTTTTGAAAGTGTTGTTAAGACACACTGGTCGTAGAATTTCGACTAAAGATACGTAATTTTACGTACACGTGGGTTGAGGATCGGATCTTGATCGGATCGAAGTTCGAATGCAAAATGGCGGAAGCATCACCAGAAGGAGAAGTCGATCGGAGCTTGGAGACGAACATTTTCGACTGCAGCATCTGTCTACAGATCTTCACCAGGCCCAAGGTGCTGCCATGCGGCCACACCTTCTGTAAGAACTGTCTGGTAACGTACGTTAATGGCGACTGGTCCTTCAAGTGTCCGACGTGTATGACATCTGTGTACTTGGCCAAGAAAGGCGTAGAGGGAGTTGAACGTTTAACAGACAACATCTCCTTGGGAAATCTTCGAGATGACTTTGCAAGTCTCACAATTATCAACAAACAGCGCAGCAAAGTTGAGGGTTCCATACAACAGAGTAACCAGCAAGTTTGTGCAAGGCATAACGACATGGAAGTCAAGTACTATTGCCCTAGCTGTGAGGAAGTTATCTGTGGAGAGTGTATAGTTGATGAACATAACACGCACGGAGTCACCAGGCTTGTCAAAGCTTTGGAGAAGCAAGCTGAACAAGCCAGAGAAGTCATGGACGAGGGAAGGAGCTGGATTGATAAAGTGAGAGGAAAAATCACAGAAACAGAAGAAGCAATGATGATGTTGAAGTTGGATGAGGATGTACAGAGCGATTCAGTGGACGAAAGGGCGGCCAGGCTGAAAGAGGTGCTAACACAAGCTGTGGATAAACGTGCAAGCGACTTAAAGAAAGAGTTGAGCGCCTTGTTTGAGCTGAAGCGATTCGCTCTCACAAACCGTAAGGAAGAACTAGAGACAGCGCTAGCAACCTTACTGAACTGCGTGGAAGAAATTGAGCGTTGCATCGCCTCGGAAGAAACCATTGCTTTGATCAGGGGGAGGAAGGTGTTACAGGAAGTGATCCAGCCATTGCCAGAAAAAACACTGTTGATGGACGAACAGGACAGTTTGCTGGTTTTCACGCCTAGCCCTTTTGATATGCCAATAATCTCGCTTGGAACTGTCCGCAGGACCAAGAACGCTTGCGCCAGTCCTTCGAAGATGGGTGTATTTTCTTTTGGGAAAATCCATAGCACAATAACGTTTAGTGCCAGTCCCATCAACCTGCCTACACGGTCCCTTACAACAGACCAAAATGCCACAAACTCTAGCGCAAGTACCAGTTGTTTCAACCTGCCTACGCCAACCCTGACAACAGTCCAAAGTGCCCCAAATTCTAGCACAAGTACCAGTCCTCTCAATGTGCCTTCATGCTCACTTGCAACAGTCCAACAATCCCCAAATGCCAGCACAAGTAACGTTACCAGTCCTATCAACCTGCCTACGCGGTCCCTTACAACAGACCAAAATGCCCCAAACTCTAGCACAACTACCAGTTCTCCGAATGTGCCTTCATTGTGCTTTACAACTGTCCAAAATACTCCAAACTCTAGTACTTGCAGTGCTAGTACCAGCACCAGTCCTATCAATGTGCCTGCATGGTCACTTAGAATGGTTGAAAGTGACATTTGGACCCGTGGTACACCCAAGTTTTCGTCAAAAACAGTACAGAGAGTAAGGAAGCCCGTTGTGCGAAAGTCTTCAGAGACAACCCATGCAGTGGATGCATTCGTTAAAAGCCTGCAACAAAGAAGTGAGGAACAGGTAAGAACCATACATGTCCATGAAATGTTGTAGCATCCATTGATAGTTATAACGGTATTTATGAATAGGCTGCAGCTGAACAGCAACGAAATAATGTGTTGAATGAGTGAAAAACTTCAGAAAGTTAAGTCTGTACACCTCTATCTTCGCTTACAGCATCTACTGGATCCCACATTCCCTAAAATGTGTCCTGAAAGGCCCAGGGTAACCTCGGTTGGAGCAGAGTGTGCCGGGAATGACGTCAGCCAAGCCAGACCCACCAACTCAGGGACAGGTAGTCATCAGGACATAGTACAGGTAGAAGAGAACATTTCCCAGTATAACCCATGCAGAATGCCTAATCAGGGCTCGCAATACCATCTGCATATGCAGGTAAGTGCAGGTAAAATTGGAGCTGTGCAGGTATTTCTGGTGTCTACCTGCACCTAACCTGGACTGGTCCATGTACTGGGTTTTATATTACATGTACTATGATGTAGGTGTATGTGGATTTTTACTAGCTTCATTGACTGGTACCACCTGTGAATTTACAGAAAAATAGCAATGGTTTCTGAACAGTTTTTAGTATGATCCATGCTTCCTATAAATCCTAAATTGAGAGTGGTGCAGGTAATTTCCAATTTAACCTGCACCAGTGCAGGTATGCAGAAAAAAGTATTTTGAGCCCTGCTAATGTTAGTTCACTTTATCCACAGGGTAACCTAATATTATCCATTGAATTTAGAAAAAGGTATTACTATTAGGGATGTCAAGTCGATGGATGGTGGTTTCAAAGTGCAATGTTTTTATAATATTGCAGTTTGAAATGACTTGCCAACAGTACAACAGATATAGGTTACCCCATGGGTAAAGGTGAACTAGCAAATACCCTTTTCTGCATACCTGCATTGAAAATTACCTTCACCAGAAAAATTTTACCTGCACCACCCTGAATTCAGGAAGTATGGATCACACTAGAAATGCTCAGGAACCATTGCTATTTTCTTTTTTCTATTTTCTAGATGCCAGATGGTAACATTCAAAGCAGCTTATAACATTCCACATACATCTACATCATATGACATGTACCAGTACATGGACCAGTGCAGGTTAGGTGCAGGTAGACACCAGAAATACTAGCCTGATTAAATCTCGCTTATAGCAGCCCGCCAAACATCTGCCGGCCCTCTAGAAGGGGCCAGTTACAGCCCTGGACAGCGGAGTTTGTGTTACACAGACTACAGAAATACCTGCACAGCTCCAATTTTACCTGCACAAACCTGTATATGCATGTGGTATTTCAAGCCCTGATTACACACATGACTAAGTATCATCTAAGTTTCATCGATTTTCATTATTCGATGCACTTTGGTTTTGTAGTGTTTTAATACACATACTCTTGATGGTGTAATCATCTTCTGACGTTGAAAACTGTGCGAAATGATATCTTACCAATTTTTGTATCATTCATGTGCTGAAACCTCATGATGTAATTTTGTAGGTGCTGTTAAGGGAACCACAGTCTTCCACTGGGGTAAAATGGCAGCCCTCGTCGAATCCAAACCACTCTTCAGCTGCAGGGACCAACACACTGCCACAGTCAGCACCAATGGAAAGAACAGGACAGCAACAGCTACCCATCTTCAAGGCACAGCAGGTACGGTGTACTGGTCCAAAACGTTTCTTCTTCTTGGACCGGTCCAGAAAAAACAGACCTGAAAAAATTTGGTGGACCGGATGTTGGATCCATTTGAAAATGAACAGATTATATTATCAGGCATTCACACGTTTCGGGGCTTATCAGTCGAGGAAAATAACAAGAACAAAGTAGAGCAGAGTCTATAGTCATTTCTACCAAGTTTTACAGTCAATTGTACAGAGGCAGTTAGCCTTGTAGGATTTGAAAACGCCAGTGGGAGTTGAATACTCCACAAAACAGATTTCTTTGTTGCGAAATGGACCATTGTTTTGACTATCGTCCATTCACAAGTTCTCATGTACTGAATCAAGGACCTGGACCTGAACCGGACCTGAATTTTCTGTACCCACCCGTAACAGCAGGTATTAAAAAAGAAAAAATTTACGTCTCTTAATGGCAAATGTGCAGATGTGTTGGCCAAATCTGTGGGTGTTTGGGCACCCTTTTTGATAGATATAGCCGTGAGGCTCGGTGGGCGTCACTCCACCATCGTGGTGGGTATATCATGTAAAGTGCCTTTCCAAAGGGCACAAGGTCGGGGCATTGCAAATATCAAACTCCAGACCTACTGATTCCAACTCCAACGCTCTTGCTGTTGCGCCACACAGACCCCACTCAAAAGGTCAAAGTTTCAAGTTTGGACCTTGGAACCCTACATTGTCTGTATCTGTACAATGTAGCCTGGTATGACTGCCCTTCAGCGAAACACAACAATGTCATGATTTTGCACCAATTTTGCATCTTTTAAAAATGCATTTAAAGAGTTTTTGAGTGACACTGTCTGAGCTTTGGACTTTTGTACATAGCAGTTTTTCTTGTGAAAAATTTGAAGAGCAGGCCTTTGAAGTACAAATGTTGTTGTATTCAACCATCCTTTCACATGATTGACACAGGAACTGTCTGCACTGTTGCAGCAACAAGGACCACGTCGTTACCTACACGTTAAGAGAAATACCAAGAAGGTCAACAAGGTCAAGGACACTGTTGCAAAGAACTTCAAGTTCGAGATTCCTCATAGAGATGACGCAAGTGGAGGCGGTAACATCGACCCTTCCAGCTCAGAAAGTACTGTTGTGGACAACCCCCAGGTTGGTACTTTACTTATTTTTACTTCCGTGTACAAATGGTTTGTTCTCTGTGTATTGGTTTGTTTGCTTGTGTTTCCGTATTCATTTGAGTACAGTAGAGTGACAGGAAAATTGTGCTACCAGAGACTGACAGGAAAAGTAGGTTGATTTTGAGGTCAATATGGATAATACTGAAAACATTTCTTTAAATGTAACACTAGTTAGGCTTTATCCACGGGGTAACCTATATCTGTTGTTTTTAAAACAGGGCGCTTACTTACTAGATTTAGGGATGTCAGGTGGTGGTTTCAAATTGCAATATTTTTAATTTGTTGCAATTTGCAACTGCTGCATGTCAGTCAACTTGATACCCCAAATACCATTTTTAAAAACACTGGATACAGGTTACCCCGGAGATAAAAGTGAACTAGCATTTGTAGCAATTTTAATTTCTGACTATATAGTATTGTACTGTTATGTTTGTATTTTTAGACCAACTCTATGCCTACCGATGCTGAGGGTTCAGTCAAGGACACAAGCACCAGTGCAGAAGAGTCTACTCCACAGGGTGCCGCGGCCCTTTCTGATGGTACCAATGCAGGGCTCTAAGCCAGCGTCCGTTTTTCCGTCAATTGACGGAAATTTGCTGTGTGTGACGGAAAAATTTTAAAATCAATCCGTCAACCTTGACGGACAAGAATCTGATCAAGCTACAGGCGGCTTGGGGACGCCGTCCACGGCCGTAAAAGCCACACACTGTTTGTTTTGCTATTGTTATGATTCTTGACAATGTGTGTCGGTGCCCTTTTGCATACGATAATCTCATTAAAACCTGTTTTTCAAGGTCTCAGTTCAGTCTCTCTAACTTCTGGAATAGTGTGCTCGCGACAATGGAAATTGGCTGACGGAAAAAAATTTGGGCTGGCTAGAGCCCTGTACTAATGCCAAGAGCAGTGATTTGGATGTCTAGCCTTCCTTCATGCCTTGTTTGCCATGGCCTGAGTTGCCTGGCTCTTTATCATTAGACAACACCACGCATTTCTTGAGTACGCCAGTTTAAACTGCACATAAGTACTGTGATACCTTGTTTGCAATATGTCATAGGTGAGGGCCCCTGAGACAAAACTCGTCTGGACATTTATCAAGCATGGTATGAACAAGGAGGTTAAAAAAAAGGGTTAACTTCCTTGGTCTGGACAAGAACTGTTGGCAATGGCCTCAGTTGCCTGGCTCCTCACAAGACTACACCATGCATTTCCAGAATACACAAGTGTGAACTGTGAAACATTGTACGTAATATGTCAAAGGTGAGGGCCCCTTGTATCATGTAGGTGAGGGCCCCTTGTATCAAAGTATCATGCATGGTCTGGACAAGAATTGTTTTACAAGTTAGGGGTTTTCACCTTTGACCTTGTGCATGTTCAGTTCAAACTGTGACCTGGCATATGACAGAATTTGTTTTACGGTATTTTGCAATGAATGAAGCATGAAAACTCTCTACAAGACTTGGTTCCTGTTTGCTGTTTCTCTTTACAATATACTAATAATATACAAGAAATGCAGATGTACAGTTGTGATATCAAGCTAGCAGATCATAATTAGCTGTATTCAGTTTTTTCTGCAAAAATTTTAAGGTTTTATTCTTGTTCGTTATGTCTTGATGCTTCTGTTTGCTTTCATCTGGAATGTGAAATTTATTAAACAAAATTTGCTATCTATGATATATAGCCATGTTCAGGCATGAATACTAAAGTATGCTAGCAAGGACATTATATAATGCCCTTCATGCCACTATACCATGTGCAGGGGTGATTTGAAACTGTTATGTCTTTGGTTATCACTTGTTTTTCAGTAAAAGCCATGTTCATTCGATAATGTAGTGGCAAAAAAGTTGCCTGCATAATGAATTGTAAGTGGCCAGGAAAGTTGAACAAATGACTGAACACATTGATATACACATGTCACATGTATCATACAATAAATTTTTAATTCTTGTTCTTTCACATCTTCTTCTTTGAGTTTGGAATTTGACGTTGGCATTCTACAATATCTGTGCTCCGTTTAACTTTTTGACGATAGTCTTTTTCAATTTACTGCATGTATTTGCTTGTTTTGCAGCTGCTTTGTAGGATTTACAGTATGAGCAAATAGTTTTGTTTTTGGGAAACGGACAAAAATTGATGCACTTGCAGATGCCATCCATATAATCGAATCATCATGGCTTAAGGTGAGTGAAATTTATGGCCTTTTTACTGCCCTGCAAACTGTGACCTCCTTGGTACTTACAAGATCCCCAAAATGTAGTTGGATTCTACTGTACAAGCAAACACTCCAAAATGCGGTTAACAGCATAGTTGCTACTGCTTAAGTAATGATTACTGGGAAAAAAACTGTCCCTGATGTGAAGTACACCATGTGTGAAAATAGCTCCATCCCTAAGCCCGAACAATGCCGAAAGATCCTCGATCATTTTAAAGTGGACATAACCCGAACTTTTCCGGTGTCAATGACCGGGGTTTCTCTGGGGTCATTGACCTGCGTGCACATGCGTCAAGTGGTTAGCCTGAACAAAGGAGGTTAAAAAGACAGGCCTCCTTTTTTCAACTTCCTTGGCGTGAGTGACGATTTAGTATCAAAAGGGGGCTCCAATTCTCGCTATTTTATGGGGGATCGAGTAAGGGAGCCCTGGTTAACTACGATGGTAACCTCCTTGGGTAATCTAAATAGGATGGTATCATCTTACCCAATACAGTAAGGCGGCTGACGGATACATGTAATGTAAAAGCTAACTTGGCATGTCAGCTGAATCATGGACAAAGTCCGTTCTTTTGATGTAACAGTGGACTTTGTGCCATACCTTAAAGCGCTCTGTCTGATCATTTACGATACCCGTTTCCAAATGGCTTTACACTATATGTATTGATCACTATCGTATTAAGTAAGGGGACTTAAAGTTAGAACAACCTATAACTATATCCATGGTGTGTCAAG
>NC_049992.1:7340225-7343037 GCF_000003815.2 Branchiostoma floridae | reverse complement strand
CTCTGTCATTCTCATATAGGCCTCTTTAGCTACAGCCGACTCTATGGACCTGTATGGTCAATATTGACCAGAGGAGGCCATATACTAGCCTTCTTCACCGGCCTCTATGGGGTCAATTGGCGTAAGTTGTTTTTTTTTTGGGGGGGAGCGCGCGGGGATTCTTGGTTTTGAACTGGGAATACGCCGGGAAAGGAAAAATACCGGGAAAGCTTCCTTATTCCTTTGAAATATGAAATATGCCTTTTCCGGCATTTTTCCTTTCCCGGCATTTTTCCTTTCCCGGCGTATTCCAAGTTAAACAAGTTAATGGCCCCAGAGAGGCCAGTGAAGTTGGCTAGCCATATACATGTATAAAGGTGTGTCATGAAAGCCATTAGTTTATATAAGGTCCATTACGTCATGTCTCGGGCGATCAGTCGATGGACCTTGACTTCCATCCGTTGGTCACGTAGGTTGCATCATTTAGCACTTGGGCCCTACCAATTACATGTTTGAATGGGTGCCAATTTAAAAGACTAAAAGTACGACGTGTAATGTTACTTGAATGAACTTTCAAAATGAGGAACCATTCGCGGTAACTTTTTGATGATGTTTATTTTGTTACATCTTCTTATCATATTCTAAGGAGCAGAAAAGAAAAAAAAATAGGAGGAGAATACAGTACCAGAAAGGTAACTGATGGTTTCACCCAAATCAATCAATATTTGAGTGCCGCACGTTGAGACAAGAGACAACATCTGATAAAAGGTCCTTTTACGGAACACTGAAGCAACGGATTCTAGGAAAACGGCGATTTCGCCAGCGTTTAGGACTCGTACGGCTAGTCAAGAAAATGTCTGTTCGTGGCATATTAAGTTGGGCGAGAGGCACCGCCACCGAGACTGTCACCCAGGCCGTGGAGTTGGGGAGAACGTCCTTGGCATGGTCGGAACTCTCCGAGAACACGGGACCGGCGCACGATCACGAGGACTCGAGCTCCGACGGCGAAGGCCTGTCTTCAGCTTCAAGCGGAGGAAACATGGTATCCGGCCCTTACAGAGAAGTAAGCGGCTATGGGGGTCTCATTTACCCTTATTCTGTAATGCGGCCCGCTCGTAGTGGTGACGTGAACAACAAACGTCGCCTGACGTCATCTAAGATTAGACGAAAGGAAGGAACGTGTGAGACATCGCGGAACAAGCATCGGCCGAGACGCCGGAACGGACAAAGGGTTTTGAAAGACGGCAAGCGTGTCTCGACCAGAGAGGTAAGGGAGTCTTAAAGTGTGCGAATCTTTAATTTAATTCTAAAAATTGTAATAAACTTATGCTGTCTTCTTGCACATCTACGAAAACCTCGCCCTCCTTTTTTCAGCACTGGATTTCCAGTACTGAATGTTTGCTCTGAATGTTTGTACTGAATAAGGCGCTCTCAGCACTGAAAAAGCCTACGTCCACGGCGTCAGCACTGTAAACAGAGTACTGACGAACATTCAGCTCTGGAAACCAAGTCTTTTCTGTCAGGATATATGAGAGTTGATAAATAAGTTTGCGGAATCAACCAGAAATAAAGTGCACGACTCAACGGGAGTTTTGCTGACATACAGTCAAACCTGCCCGAGCGACCACCTCTTCTCAGCGACCACCTGGCCATTTCGACCGCTTTTTCTCGGTCCCGATTTTTTTTCCCATTGACTTAAGCATTAAGCGACCTTTACTCAACGACCACCTGGTCAACGCGACCGCGACCGGCCCAAATTGGGACCCATAACGACCGCATAATTTTCAAAATTGAGGTTTTCATCGATTTTTGATGATAACTAGCGCGATTTTGTGCCGAAATCGTTGTAAGAAAATCCGAATTTATAATTAGTTGTTATAGAATTTTTTTTTAATCTATATCATAATAAAGTGAACGAATGCTGAAACGTATATAGCCTCATACTTTTTTAAGAAAGATCTGTGTAGCTCATACCTTTTTAAGGAAGATCTGTACGTGTGAGTGCTTTTGTCCAACTGTACTGTATACATTCACCCGTGGGTAAGTACGCTATCGGGACGTACCGGGCATCGAATTCAAAAGGTGCACCGTAGTTATTTCAGATCAAGAATATAGCGACGCATAAAGGCTTTTTTGGTAGTTAACTGACAGCATCAAAGTTCCCTTACTGTCTAAAACGGTAGTGTACAAATACTTGAGCTTTAAAACACTGTATCGTATAAAAACTCGATAAAAGCTTGGGGTTAAATTTACAGTGTGCGTGTTGTATTTGACATTAAAGACCTCGCTTCTTTGCGTGCGTGCAGTGTGCTTGCTTTTGCCCTTAAACACAACGGAAACCATTTATACTTTGCATCAGGCATGTTTTGAGTCGATACTCTTCTCAGCGACCACCTGTCCAAATCGACCGCTTTTGTCCGGTCCCCCGGGTGGTCGACTTGGGCAGGTTTGACTGTACGCTGCAATCCAACATCGTCATCGCGCAGATGGCGTCAAATGAAAAGCTTGTCAATCAACTCTGCAGTCGACGTCCTTTGGGAAATTAGTATGTAACTTAAATGGAGAGAAAAACAATGTTATCAGAGACCCACTATAGACCCAGCATGACAGTACGCTGATAAAGAGTTAAATATTTGTTCAAGAGGGGCGGTTCCAACTGGAGTGTTACTCCGATCTCCGCTACCCAACCGAAGAACTCTACTCTACTCTACTCTACTCTACTCTACTCTACTCTACTCTACTCTACTCTACTCTACTCTACTCTACTCTACTCTACTCTACTCTACTCTACTCTACTCTGCTCTACTCTACTCTACTCTTACTCTACTCTACT
>NC_049992.1:7336898-7338897 GCF_000003815.2 Branchiostoma floridae | reverse complement strand
TTACCTTTGACATATTACCTAGAATTCCTGTCGCCACAGATGCGTTCTGATCTCCGTGTTTTGTGCCCATCTCTCTCACTAGTATTACTGGTATCACATAATTTGATTATTTTTTCTTAGCAGGCTTCATAGTTTATCACTCTGCCAGTTGAGTTGTTCACCTTTTTTCTGGACGAGGTCGTGAACTTCTTAATCAAAATTAATCAACTTGGTATCAGGACATTTCGGTTCCGTTTATAGTTCTCACCAGTATGTGCATGCTATGCAATGTACAAATTAATCCAAAAGCCATGTGAAATGATAAAACATATTTTGATACGCTAAGTCTTGAAACATAGCTCTAGAGACTTCGAATGCGTTTCTGTTGATATATCTTTAATATCAGCAGAAACGTTCACGCATTCGGAATCTCCAGGGCTTGTCGGACATTCATTTGACTTTGAACTTTTTGTTGGACGACAGGCACCAGTTACGTCAGACTGCCGCCAGCTGCTCTTGCCCGAGTTTGGCGATTTGTTTCAGGAGAGCAAGGTACATTTTAGGAGCCTTTTTTTATTTGTCAAACAACAGATTTACGTTGTAATTGCGTTATTCGTATCTGCATATACAAATTCAAAATTTCACTTGAAACTTGGAGTTTAGTCATCCAGTATGGCGAACAATACCTACGTCATAGTCACGTGAGTACCCGCGTCGGTCACGTGGGTGCAAAATAGCTACGTCATAGTCACTTGAGTACAGAACACTCACAGTCATAGTTACGGAGTACAATTACGTCATAGTCACGTGAGTGCAAAATACGTTATAGTCACACGAGTACAACGTGGCCGCGTGAGTACAAATATTTACGTCATAGTCACGTGAGTGCGAAATGTTTACGTCAGAGTCACTTGAGTACAAATATTTGCGTCATTTTCACGTGACTACAAATGTCATAGTCAATTGATTAGAAATGCTGACGCCAGGGTCACGTACATGTGTGCAGTTACAAACAATTGAACACATCAATGACTAGACGTTTGCGATTTCCCCCAAGACGCGTAGTTACACGGCTTTGCAGCTGAATCTCGGCCCCCTGTTGGCGGTGTGGTGGGGAGTTGTGTTCGGGCTGGTAGAGTTCCTGCAGGTCAGTGTGGCCTACCCTACCATCGCGCTCATCTGTAGCGGGCTGGGCCAACCCGTCAAGACATGCTTCCGAGAATTTTTTAAGGTTTGTTCTTACATAATTATTATCATAACGCTGGAGTCGCATATTTTCTGAAGATAGTGTGTGTGGTTGGTTTGAGGTCGTCCTTGGTTTGTTCGAATATGTAATTATTCTAAAATATTTCAAAGTCTGGATAAGACTCGGAGATAACCAGCCCCGGACGTGTCGAGTTTAATAGCCTCTACCAGGCTCCGCGGATCGGTGGTGAGGAAACGTACTCTTCTGGCCGACTAACTCCCCTAGCGTACTGTAGACTCTTTTTGTCCAATTTCTACAATTACTATTAGACCACCGATCCGGGGAGCCTGGTAGAGGCTAGTTTCGAGTGACATCCATCACTCTTCTTCACGGTGTCACCAGAATGAACTGACAGAAGAAATAATTACCATAGTACGTCTAGCCATTTGTAGAGTTTTAACTGTCTTTAAACATTGTTACATAGATGTCTAACCTAACATAAACGTTTGTTTGAATAAGTAATTTCTTTTCCAATTTTGATACGATCTTGCCCGGAAAAAGTAGCATGTTATCGATTGTTTTCTACCTCTTCTCGCTTTTTTGATGACTTTCACCCAGCTAGTATATAACAATCAATAGCGTTCTAAATGTGATATTTATCGTATGATTACACAAATTCTTTGTATCTTTGCTTTAAAATATCCATCCTTTCTTTTTCTGCAGATCGGTGCTTACGTCACACATAGGCTTATTTGGGCATTCCTGGACCCATGGGTACAATATGGCGGACAGCTTCTGGCCCATCAACAAGCTTCATTTCTCAACTGTCTCAAG
>NC_049992.1:7330572-7336722 GCF_000003815.2 Branchiostoma floridae | reverse complement strand
ATGGTAGTTGAGAAATTAAAACTTCTGCTACAGCTTATTCAAGATAACACCCCTTCATACACCATCATTTTGCTAAATGTAATACATATGATAAGAACGATAAGTGTAACAACATTGAGAACCAAACAGTATGTTCAGTTCAGTTCAGTTCACCTTTATTTATACTGATAAGCCCTATCGGCCAACATGTAGGCCGTTCTTCCTAGGGGACCACAATGTGCTGTACCGGTTTGGATCGAGTAACTAGGGCCCATCCTCCTACACACGGTCCCCAACGGCACTAGCTGACTGCCTGTTGGGGTCCTGCTGTCTGGAGGCCCACCAGCAGTTACTGTGAGCGTCACCACAAACCAGCTGTCAGCCAATCAGAGAATTGGCCTTCTTGTTTTCGAAAGGGATCTCGCAAAGGCCTGATTGGGCGCTGATTTGCTGATTCCCATATAAGGGTAAGCTCATTAATGTTTGTAAGCAGGGCGGTCAGTAACTGATCTGAGTGCTCCAGACAGCAGAGGTGACCACAATTATAAGGAGTGTCGACACGACTGTGGTCCCTCTGCGTAGGAGAATGGTAGGGCCCGACTTACACACGCCCGTGATTATGCAAATTGAATCTTCATGGAATGCAGCGGATTTATAAACTTTCCTCATCAATTCTGTAAACTAGATTCTGATTTGCGTAATTAGCATATGTTTGTGTAAATCATCACTTTCGCTATCTACACACCAAAAATCTTGACGATATGAAACAAGATCGGCCACTGCAGTTGAAACAAAGTCAGTAGGTGGCCCAAGACTTAACCTCCCTCCAAAGAGCTATCCATCAACCAAAATTCATGACCAAAGCAAGTCCAAAACACGAGAAATCAGACGTACGTACAAAAGTCGCTAGGGGGGCCAAAATTATATCGTTTTGAGGTATCATCAGGACCTAGCCACACTCCCAAGTATCAACACAATCCACCCAGGCATTCTCGAGTTATCACGTGCCGAAGACACACGCGCGCTCCACAAAACATAACCGTCTTGGCGAAGGTAAAAAGTAGAGCAGAAAGTTTGAAAATTGGATGTGGGGGAGCAGGAGATTGAAATGTTTTCATCTGCGTTGAGCGACTTGCTATGCATTGGTGTCTTTTCCTTTGGTGATACGTGGAGGGTCACCACGTGAACAAATTGGTCTGAAGTCTAGATTGACTCCAACAGTTGCAGGTTTAGTTGTTAATGTTGTCTTGGTCATTACTGTTTTAGTTTGAGGCGAAAGATCGCCTTTTTAACAGGCGCAGATACCACCTTCGCAGCAAACTATAAAGAGTCCGGGCTATATGTTAAAAATCACTAATCAGCGCTCGAAGGCTGGGAAGTAGGGCACATCCTAAATCTAAGATTAAAATTGAATTGGTCTGAGGTTGGAACTAGATGGGTCTGAGGTTTGCAATTCGCAACAAAAAAGAACTTTGAAAAAAATCGTTTTGGTCCGGCTTTGCGGGGAGAAGGTAAGGAGGTATAGCTTTTATTGTTTGTTCGTGTGTGTGTGTGTGTGTGTGTGTGTGTGTGTGTGTGTGTGTGTGTGTGTGTGTGTGTGTGTGTGCGTGCGTGTGTCTGTTTGTGTTTCCTGATATTTGTTTTTGTGGTCAGCATAACATCAAAACATCTGGTAGGGTTGTAAATGGGAAGACGAGAGTCTAGGACGGTTTGGGCCCCTGTCGAGTGGCCTTGGTACTGCAGCAGAACCTCGGCGTGGCCTAAATGAAATGACATTGTGTACTCCACAGTGCATAGATTATACTAGTATGTAGGGTGGGTACCGGTACAGAAAATTCATGTCCAGGCCCGGTTCAGGTCCAGAGGATCGGGTCCTTGTCCGGACCTGAACCTGTACCTGACTCAGCGTGTGAGAACTTGTGAATAGATGATACTCAAAACAATGGGTCCCCTTTCGCAAAAAAGAAATCTGTTTTGTGGAGTATTTGACATCCACTGGCGTTTAAAAACTGTTTCTGTACGATTGACTGTAAAACTTGGTAGAAATGACTATTGACTCTACTCTACTTCGCTCTTGTTATTTTCCTCGATCGGTAAGCCCCAAACGTGTGAATGCCTGATCATATAATCTGTTCATTTTCAAATCGGTCCAACATCCAGTCCACCGAATTTTTTCAGGTCCGGTTTTTCTTGATCGGTCCAATGAGAAAAACGGTCTTGTACCGGTACACCTTACCGGTACCCAGCCCTAGAACTTCTGAATATTCCATGGAGGTATGAGGTCTCCGACCTCTTGTTTTGTTTCATCTGTGACGAACCACTTGATATGCATTGTGGCCTTTTGGGGGGGGGGGTACAGGGTAGGTCACCACGTGGGTTTTACATAAGCAAATTGGTCTGAAGTCTAGAATGACTTTCAACAGTTGCAGGTTTAAATTCAGATGTTGCTGCTGTCACCTCCTCTCTTAGCTGTCACCTTCAACGGTTCTTTACCATAGGGCGTGTATCTACATCTTCTGGGCACCAGACCCATGCCACGGAGAAATAGCGTCAACTGATTCGGGATCACCAAAGAACAACTGATACAACTAATTTAAGTGCAGCTTGCGCTCTTTTCACCTTGACGAGAACATGTCATTCCGTCTGCGGCAAGGCCACGCCGCAACCCCGCACTGATCCTGAGAGTGTCTCGGTGAGAAAACCCCGGTACTTATTCAGCAACGTTCGAGACGTCAGGCAAAAAAGGCTTCGTTGACTGTTTGGGAACATTATCTCTTTCCCCGCAGCGCATAAGTAGGTTTCTACCAGTAGATTATCCAGTAGATTAGCCAGTCTCTTGATACTCAGTATACAAAACATTTAAGGGTGTCCGTCTGTAACCGTAAGGCTGTATAACGAGAGCAAGAAGTACTTAAAATTCAAAGGCGTCGAGTAGTACTCAGAGTTTTACGTATACAGGGTAGACGAAACTGAAACGACTTTTCCTCTTTTCGTAAAGGAGTAAGTAGCTTTCGTCAAAATGGTTGGGAGATTTCAAAACAAGATTCGCATTCTGATTTTTCTGGCCGTGGCGACGGTATCCACCATTTCAGTGGGCCCCACCTGCTTTCCGACGTGTGAAAGGGAAGGCTGGTCGGTCTGCAAACCCGTCAAGAAACGGTATACCGGCCAGTCATTTCCTAGCGACCTCAGTCATCACACGATGTGCATTTCTTGCAATCAATCCGCTGAAATTAATACAACTTTAACAATAGGAAACTGTTTACTTCGTGTGAACTGGCTTGGGTTCAGAGGGTTACAGTTTGGGAAATTATCGCCCCAAAAACTGGCTGCCATCAACCCCTCTTCGCTTAGACGCCTGGTTCTTATACAAGCGGGAATAACGGAGATAGGCACTGCTACATTCGAAGTTTTCCAGGGATTGGAATATCTGTATTTAGACCACAACATGTTAACGCACATCCCTAGCACATGGCACAGCGACACACATGTGCGGGGGGAATATACCCTTACATACCTTTCGATTTCCCACAACAAAATCTCCAGTTTAGGCCCTGCTTGTTTTCAGAACCTTGGAAACTTATGTTGGTTACATCTACAACACAACGAGTTGAGAGAAGTACACAGCCAATGGTTTATCGGTCAGAACAAACTAGAAGAGTTGTATCTCGGTGGAAACAAAATTGAAACAGTCTTACCCGACACGTTTGAGTGTTTGATAGAACTGAAACTTCTAGACATTAGTAACAACGACATAGTTTGTCTGCAAGAAGAAACATTTAGGGGTCTTCAAAACATTGACAGAGTCGTGCTCGGCGGAGCAAATGTGATCTCGAACGCGAACATTGTACGGAAATTGTACTGGCGCGCAGTCAGAGAAAATTGTGACCGCTGGCTGTCTTGGCAGGACCTTTCCGCAACGCAGTGGATGCGATTCGATGTAGTAGACATTGTTTTATACATCAATTATGAAAGAACAGGGGAAAGATTCAGCATTGATTGGATCAGTCTGCTGAGCTGGGAAAATTACGACCCAACAAAATATGTGTTCCCCTGTGCAGGAAACCCTCGATTGAGTAATTTTGCGGCTAACTCTCCGTTTGTCGTCATAGCAACGAACAGTCCGGACAAGACGACTTTTTCAAATCAGTGTCTGAAGGCCTGGGGAGGGTCTGGTAGTGTGCATTGGCCTTTAAAGGGTGGGTCCAGTTTACGATTTTCCGCGGTAGAAACGGGTGGCAATCATTCCAGATCGGAAAGTATTGGTATTGTAGTAACCAAGTTGAAAAATCAAACGGACGACTCTCAGCTGAGAAGTGCTTCTTCACACCATATTGGCAGTGGAGACGAATCTTTTACCAGAGTAGCTTGTTTTGTCGTAGTCAATATGGACAAACACGAATTGTTTGTCAATGTGACGATCACAAAGAAAGAAGGTGACACAAAATGTCCTGTCACCGATCCTGGTATTTCAGGTGATAGAATGCGTAGTTTAGAAAACACAACACTTCCCCCTCCACCCACTTTGATTCTGGCCGTAAAAACTGATAATACCACAGCCATGACGGTTTCTCTCACACAGACTAATGCTATTCCTGATATCGACGGCGCTAGAAACAAAACGGTATTTTCGATACCTCTAAAAGTGGGCTTTATAGTTGCAGGTCTATCCATCCCAGTGTGTTTCCTTGCTGTACTCAGTTTGTGTGTTTACTACTACCAAAAGCGGAGAACTCATGCAAATTCAGATGACAATAGGCAAGGCTTTCCGTTAGCGAAAATCAGGGCCCCACCGTTCTTACAGAGTAACGCAATGGACCTGGGTGGTACCACCAAAACCCAACAGGGTCAGAGCGTGCGAGATTCTCGTCAAGAAAACGACAAGACATACAATGAGATCGATGAAGATGAAGTGTATGCTCCCTCTGGCCACGACTACTGTGAAATAAAAGACGATGATGCCAGCAGTGAACAAAACCCAGCGACAGAAAACCCTCCATGTGTGGACACGGAAATAAACAACAAATACGAAAATGACACACAAGACGAGAATTGTGATGTAGACGTTGGCTCAGTGACTTTCTATGCAGCTACAGCTTCAGTAGAGTTGCCCACAACAAGAAACGCCACCGCCAATACTTCGCACTATCAGAAAGGTGTAAAAACAGCAACCTTGGCAAAGTGTAGGGCGTGGAGAATTCCTGTCACAAAGTCCGTCGAACAAGACCAGACAGGTTATAAAATGACTGATCGTACAGTTGAGTCAAATCGAACAAATCTTTACAAAGCTGGAACAGCGGATGACATCGCGAGTGAAACTATCGAGGAACTGGAAATAGAACAGTCAGAGAGGAATATGGGTACCAGCGAAGATGGTGTTCAAGAGGTCGAATTGAAAGTGGAAAAAGGAACATGTCGGAAAGATTAGGTTCGTGAGAAAAAGGTGCCATTGTGATATGAACGTTTTCCATTAATAGCCTGATTAATAGTAAGTTTTTCAGTTCTGTAAATTTTACGTTTCTCTTGTGATAACAAGGAGACATGCTTTTGATATCGAATGTATGTATAAACTGTGCTTGAGTGCTTGACTGTAAAAGTATGTAAATGTAAAAGACCAAACATTTATATAGCCGCCTGATGTTGTTCTACTGCTTGCTTTTTTCACTTAAACGAATTCGTGGATATTTATAACATGATATTTTGAATCATTGTCTCTGATCATCCACTGTTGTGACTTTATTGAAGGATACTAATAAATGGTTGTTGTATAAATTTTTGACGAGTGTCGAAGAATATTGCTTTGAACTATAGGTATAACCAGGGAAACGTAAAAGAATTTAAGCATAGCACAGTTTTGCACTAGCGGCCCATAATCTTGAAAAAAAACATGGCCACAAGAAAAAGACACATGTTTGATTCATTTTAAAGGGGCCGACAGATATTAATTTTTGAAAGTAATAAATGCATACTACTTCGCATTATACAATAAAGTACCCAGTTGCTCCACGTGCCTCAAAAGCATTCAGTCTTCTACTAAACTCCTCATGTACCCTCTAATTGAATTAATCCCATGACTGAATCAATACAAACTTTTAGGGTAGGTTACATAACTAATTTCAGGATCGCTAAGAAATTTTGTCTTGTTTTTGTGTCTTTGCTATCTTATGAGCT